>NC_056736.1:395011914-395016914 GCF_019279795.1 Protopterus annectens
TGCAAGTAAATAGAATTAACTTGGTCGTCTTCAGGTTTTAACAGAATTTTATGGAGGAAAAAAAACTGTTGAGTGAGTTCTGGAAGTTTGAATAGACTCCTGGCTACACAAATGAGTGTCGTGTCATCTGCATATTGGACTTGGGAGCATACTTAAAAGCTATATGTAGTTCTTTAAGAAATATAATAAATAGTAAGGGGTCAAGTAATGCAGAAAGCATATGGCAAGGTCCCAATAAAGCTGATTTGTGGAGTCCTGTTGTGGTTTGAAGTCCCAGAAGCTTTGGCAGAATTAGTACAAGTGATATACAAAGACATGACTTGAGTATGAACAGTGTTCTGTCTCAAAGATGGGTTCCAGTTGGGATTGAGTGTGAACCAGGGCTCAGCTCTGAGCCCACTGATGTTCATACTGGTGATGGACCACATTAGCAAACAGGTTGGAGAGGACAGATCAGAAAGTTACTCTATGCAGGGGATGTGGCATTACAGGCAGATTCTGAGTAAGAACAATAGCAAAGGATGGGAAATAGAATGCAAAACTGAAGGCACATGTGATAAAACTGAGTACAGATAAGACAGCTGCAATGGTGGCAAATGGAGTTCAGAAGAAGATGAGACTCGAGATAGAAAGGAAAACAGTGAAACAGATCAGCGCCTTCAAGTATCTGGGAGGGGTAGTTCAGGAGAAGGGAAGTCTGAATGAGGAGGTCACAGCTAGAATTAGAGGGGATGCAGCCAAATGGCACAGAGGCTCAGGTGTACTATATGACAGAAAAATGCCAAAGAAGCTGAAAAGTAAAGTGTACAAAACAGTGGTGTAACCAGTACTACTACATGGTATGGAATCCTGCACAGTAAAGGCAGAGTAGTTGAGGAAGCTAGAGATGAAGGAGATGAAGGAGATGAAGTACCTGAGAAGCGTGGCAGGGTGCACACTGTTGGACTGATGAAGAAATAAGGACATAAGAACAGAAGCCAAAGTAGCTTCAATTGCAGAAAAGATTAAAGAGAACAGAAATGGAGTAGAAACTAGCAGTAGTGAACTAGCTAGTTGTGTTATGAAAGAAATGACAGTTTCAAGAGGAAAAGCTGTGGACTGTGAGTGATTGTGGAAATAAAGGAGCAAACAACACTGGTGTGTTTGGCTAGCAAAGTAACTAGTTTTAAAGTAACACATCAGCAACAGGGTATGAAAAAATCTTATGTTGATGCTGTAAGAATGGGAAGATAAGCAGCTGCAGTATACAATAGTCTGTAACTGAGCAACTCAGAACTAAGAAGCCTGGGGTGAGAACTTAAACAAAGACTGACTTTTGTTTAAATAGATATATTTTGCTCAATATAATTTAGCCTTTAGGATTAGTATAAAAGACATAAGGGCATTGTTACACTTGGGCACTGAAGACTTGTGTGAAGTGACTTTTGAAACATTTGGTTTATTAAAAAAAATTCATGCCTGAAATGGGAGGAAGACAGAAGACTGCACCATGGAAGGGCTATATTTTTTGAATATTGGACTGCAACTTAAAAAGAAAATACACGTGCACTTCAGAACTTCTGACACTTTATGAAATTAAGTCCTTTTTCTTATCCATTTGAGAAGAAGTGCATATTATAAAAAGGTATTTGATGAAAGAAATTTGTGGGTAGGGGTGAAAGTGTTGGTAAAATTAAAAGTGACAGAAGCAAAAATGCAACATGTTCAAAATGTAATAAATGGTAATGGAAAGAGAGGGTCTGTGAGACATAAGAGCCAGTCAAATGCCTGTTATTTGTTTGTTTGTTTGTTTATTTATTTATCTGTGGACTTGAAAGGCATTTAGTACAGAACTATGAAAAAAGAAGATGCAGCAATGCAGAGAGTGGGGACATACAGCTAAAAATTGTTAACCAAAATGTTGTAAATGTAATGTCCAAGGGCATTTTGTTTAGATTGCAGTAGGTTACAGAACAAAGAAATAGCTGAAGAAAAAACAGAAAATAATAGCAAAGAAGATGAGATGGATCATTTTGTAAAAGAAAATATAGAAGAAGAACATAAAACAAATTATGATGGACCACCTATTCGAGGATATAATATAGACCCGTTTGGTGTTAATGGGAGAGAAATCAAGGAAATAATAAGTATGATCTTGACAAAAAAAATCTGAGCTTGGTCATGTGTGATGCAGAGAAGACATTTAGAAAATAAGTCAGGAGATGGTGTGGGAAATCTTGAAAGAATATGGAATAAGTAAAAAACTAGTGGAAGTTATAAAAACTTGTTATGAAAATTCATTGATGAATGGTAAATGGATATATGGGAAAACATATCAGGTTAAGAACTGGTATCAGGCATTGGTGTCCCTTAAGTATGAAGATTCTTCTTCTAGTAATGTCTTTAATTTGTCAAACTTTGATGTCAGAAATGAATGAAACGTTGAAATATGAGAAAGGAAACTGAGATACCAGTATGTTTGTCTTATGCAGATGATTTAGTTATTTTTAGCAAAAAAAAAATGAATATCAATCAAAACAATTGTTAGAAGAATTGAAACTTTTTTTAAAGGTGGGTTTAAAAATGAATAAAGGAAAAAGACAAAGGGTTTGGTGAAATAAAGAAAATGAAAGAAATGTATCATAATAAAAAGGAAATTAATATATTAGGGGTTAAGTTTGGGCAATTTAAAACATAATAATAGTGGTAAGCGAACTGGAAGAAATAAAAAAATACTTGCATGATGGAAGTTTTAATTTGTTATATAATAAAAAGATATGTTAAGTGCATGTATATTGGGGAAACATGCTTTTGTAGGGAGAGTTTATATTTTTCCAGTAAAAATGGAAAATAGATTGCTAGAAATGTTTTTTTAGTTTTGTATGGGGTTTGAGACTGAATCCTATTAAAAGTGGAATAATATACAATAAAAAAAAGAGGTCTGAAAAAACTGAAAAATACTATTTTTTTTTTCATTTTAGCTGTTTTGGGTTATTAATAATGTGAAAACCAAGGAGCATAAAACTGTTATATGAAAGGAATGAAGAAACATGAAAAGAAGGGTTGAAAAGAGATTATGGAGAGAAAGGAACATGTAAATAAGGTACAGTTACTGAAATTAAAATTTGATGAATGTAGTGAGAAAAGGAATGAGTGGAATGAAAAAAAATATGTAAGAATTTTTTCTTGGAAATCCATGGAGTAATTTATTAGATGGTGTTAGAAATGTAATAAGGCAATGAAGGAAAGATTTGAAAATTTCTATGAAGCTGGGGGCTTTTTGTAGAGAATTTTGTTAAGCAAGTTACCTGTTAAGGGAAATATGATTGATGACTATAATTGCAAGGTAGGGAAAACTGAAAAACAATGTTTTTAGAATGTGAAAAGAATTAGACTTTTGGGAAAAGTTTAAAAATGTGTATAGATGGGAAATTTTCAAGGAACTGAATATGGAAATGATGTTGTTGTTGTGTCTTTCGGCTTTTCCTGATTAGGGGTCACCACAGCGGAACTCCGGTCCGCTAATGATTGGTAGTTGATTTTTACGTGCCGAGTTACCAGCCCTGACACACAACCTTCAACGAAGGTACGCCCATTCATGCATGTCTCCACGCAGAAGACGCTCTAGCTGAGAATTGAACCGGACAGCGTCTTACTGTGAGGCGACAACGCTACCGCAGCACCACCATCAAATATGGAAATTATATTGTCTGGTAAATATGAAAAAGGAAGTATGGAGGAAATTTATAAATGGGATACAATATTATTTGTTACAATATGGGTATTTTGGAAAAAAGGTGTGAAGGACTATAGTATATCAATAACAGAAGAGACGATGGTGTATTTGTAGAAATAAAAAGAGGATTTTGAAAAAAAAGCATTGGGAAGGATAGATGAAAATTAAGGAAATGGGAGTGGAGGAAGTATGTACAAAATTGTGCTGTACTACTGAAGACGAAATTGTAAAAATTATGCATATATAAATAAAACAACCTTTACCCTTTCATCTTGCGGTTTTACATCACAGCAGTAAGTGGTGCCAGAGGGCCTCTACTAACTTGGTTGTGAGAAATCCAACATAAAGGATACCATGAGAGTTGGAGCTGGAGCAGTGTGTTTGGAATAAGTGGATCAAGAGGTTCCTGAAATTATTGCAACTGAGGAAATTATTGTAACACAGTTAGAAGGAGATGGATTACCAACACAGGATTTACTGAATTTAATGGAGCAAAGTGAACCAGAAAATATAGCAGAAGCAAATTTTAGCTGATCATGTTATAGAAGCCGAAGAAATGACTGTTTCAACAGGAAAAGCAGTAGAGTTTACAGATAAGGAAGGAGAAAACACTGATGTGTGTTTGGCTAGTGAGCTAACCAGTTTTAAAGGTACATATCAGAAACAAGGTATGAACAAATCTTATGTTGATGCTGTAAGAGTATGCAGACAAGCAGTTGTGGCAAAAGAAAGAAGTATACAACAAAAGACTAAGTGAGTAACTCAGAACTACAAAACCTAGGGTAAGAATCAAAGCAAGGACTGACCTTTGTTTAAACAGATATGATGGTTTGGACAATATAATTTTGTCTTTGTGATTGGTGTAAAAGTCGTAAGAGCATTGACAAATTTAGGCACCAAGGACTTCTGTGAAGTAAATTTTGAAACATTTGGTTTATTAAAAAATCAAGGCTGATGTAGCAAGAAAACAAGAGACTGCATCGTGGAAGGACTACATATATTTTTTTAATTTGGGACTCCAACTTAAAAAAACGAAAATGCACATACAGTTCAGAAATGCTGACACTGACATTGTTGAAATTCTTTTTTCTTATCTGTTTGTAAAGAAATGCGCAATATGTATGATATAAGGAAAGATGCAGGGTGTTCAAAATACAAAAACTGTTAATGGAAAGAGATACAAGGGCAGCCAATGGCCTGCTTTTTTTTTTTTTACATTAAAGGCATTTAGGACATGACTATGAAAACAGAAAATGCAGGTAATGAAATACAGATAAAATTACAA
>NC_056736.1:395021914-395183284 GCF_019279795.1 Protopterus annectens
GGAAGAAATTATTGCAGAAAAGAGGAAAATCCCAGGATGCAAAATACTCCCTTACCCACCTCGATAAGAAGCTGAGATCCCTCATAAAATCCTCCGAAGCTAGTTACGAAAATAAAATTGCCAAAGATTCCAAAGACAGCCACAAGGCATTCTATAGCTATATTAAGAATCTAAATGGCAATGCTCAGATCTGCTCTAAGCTACAACAGAATGGCATTAAATATACTGATCCCAAGGATATTGCCAATATCCTGGCAGATCAATTCAGTGTAAACTTCACCCCCCTCTCACCCCCTAAAGGGCTCATCTCAATACCGAAAGATTGCCAAATTCTGATAATAACGGCCACACAGGTAAAAAACACACTCTCGAAAGCTAAGAATACAGCATCCATGGGACCAGATGACATCCCAGGCGGTGTACTACATGAACTACAAAATGAACT
This sequence comes from Protopterus annectens, assembly GCF_019279795.1. Lineage (NCBI taxonomy): Eukaryota > Metazoa > Chordata > Ceratodontiformes > Protopteridae > Protopterus > Protopterus annectens. Next base: position 395,022,360 of record NC_056736.1, read on the forward strand.
GGCACCTCACCTAAGTGTCATGTTTAATCATAGCCTCACCTCAGGCTTCATGCCCACTGAGTGGCGCACAGCTACAGTTATCCCACTCCACAAGGGGGGATCCACCTTGGATCCCGGGAACTACTGCCTCATCAATCTGACAAGCCTGATCTGCAAGGCCATGGAACGTATTATCACGGAACTTATAAACAAAGACATTGGCAACCTTCAAACACTGGACCCTACTGAGTTTGGGTTCATGAAGGGCTGATCTTGTATCCTGAACCTGATTGACTTCTTCGAATCAGTCTCCAGAGCCGTGGACAAGGGTAAGGTAGTACACACAGCCTATCTGGACCTCGCCAAGGCCTTTGACACCATCCCCCTCTCTGGAATCTTAGATAAACTTACTAAGCTGGGCATTAATGCCTACATCACTCGATGGGTTGCCAACTGGCTTACTGACAGAACCCACACTGTAAAAGTAGCCGACTCCAAATCCAGCTCCAGACAAGTGACAAGTGGAGTACTTCAGGATTCAGTCCTGGGACCACTCTTGTTTGGCATCTACTTCTCTGAAGTACAGTCCAACACTAAGGGACTCTGGCTAACAAAGTTCACAGATGACTGCAAACTGGGAGCCATTACTGAATCCCCAAATGATGTGGATATTTTACAAAAGGGCCTTACAAAAACAGATGATTGGTGCAAGAGCCATGGGCTCAAGCTCAATGTCAAGAAATGTATAGTTATCCCCTTTGGAAAAAACATGTACCCGTGAATTACCATATAGGTGGCAGTACACTAAACACCAAAATTGTGATAAGAGACTTAGGGACACAGGTGGATAGTGGTCTCACCTTCGATAACCACATTGCCACAACAGTCAGGAAATCCTTCTATGTGGCACACCTCATCACTAAGGGCTTTTCATTCAGAAAAAAGGAGGTCATTGTCCCACTGTACTCATCCCTCATTAGACCCATTATAGAATACAATGCCCCATTTGGTATGTACCTCTCAAAGACATCTGCAACAACTGGAAAGGCTGCAGAAATACCTCACTAAAAGAATCACAGGCCTAAAGCAGATGCCCTTTGTTGACCATCTAAAACAACTTCACCTATACTCTGTCTCATATTGTCTAATCAGAAGCGATCTCTGCTTAACATACAAGGCCATGTCAAACCCAGAGCTGTTGGACATGCTACACTTAAAGAAATTCCAATCCCCAGAGACACATGCTCCAGGGATCTAAACCTTGTCATCACAATGAACAAAACATGCTGGTGGGATAGGTTCCTGACCTAGAGACTGCCCAGACTCTGGAATAGACTGCCCATACATGTCAAGCAGAGTGCCTCTTTGGCCCTCTTCAAAAGGAACCTTGATGATTGGATGGGAGATAGGAAATTCACCCCAGGGATCACGTCAGTCACCCTGCTAAACAGGGGTCCAGGAAAGTAAATACTGTGGGAAGAAATAGCCAGGGAATTGTTATTGTATAGGCTCTAGGCCCAATAGTCTAGTACCAACCTATGAACATGAAAGTTTACAATGTCTTTAAATTAAGGTAAAGCGGTTATTGTTTTCATGAAGTGTGGGCTGAATCTAATACTTGTACCTTGGTTAGGGTGGATGTGGTATTTTGAATAGTGTTTTCCTAAAGTATAAAAATGTTGTTTATTGAGGACCACAAAAGTTTAGAGTTGATGTAATAAGATTTCTTATCATACTTTTTATGTTGTTTCGTTTGATTTCTTAGATATCTGTACTGTTGTAGAGTTGTTGGTGTTTTGTTTTATGAACAAGCTTTCCAGGTGTTATGGCTTGCATTTATGATTTGTTTTATATTTAGCCACGGAGCAAGACTAATTTTGACTCTTTTCACTCTCAGTGGGTTGTGTTCTTTCAGGATGTTTAGAAAGGCTTTGTTGAATTAAGTGACAGCATCATAAGTTTTATGTACAGTCTACTTGGATAGTTTTCGTGTACTGCTAAAAGCTTCAGCCTGGATGTGTGAGAGATTTCTAACTTGTATAGTGGTGTTGTTGGTTGCTCTGTTTTTTTATGTCTAAATGCAATAGTTGGAAGTAAGTTAGATAGGAGATCAGTCAGTGTGCCGTAGGGTACTGTTTTATTAGCTAATGATGAGAAAATATAGTCTTGTGTAGATTCTCTAGCTGTAGTTTGTGTGGTCTCTAATTGGGGTATTAAGTTGTGTACTCCTATAATGGCTAGGTGTTTATGATTATTGAGTTTGCAAGTAAGATAAGCAATTTTGCATGTTGGAACTGGGGAGTAATATGGGGGAATGTGGTATAGAGATGGGGAGATAATAGGTCATTTGTAAAACAAAAAAGAGAGTTAGTGGTGATAGAATGTAATGTGTACTAATAGGATCAAAAATATTATGTCTCTATCAGGAATGAGAAACTTTATATACACTCTTCTCTACCAAGTGTCTCACACACACAAAAACTTACATCATACTACCAGAGAATTTTGTTTTCCTCTGAAGTACCCTCTAGCAGGTGTATCAAAGACTCCTATGTACATGGTATAGTCCCTTCCTTACTGGAAAAAAAAAACTGACAGCAAAGGACAGCATAGCATGTATAGGATATCAAGTGCAGTAGGGGTGAACAAACTATTCATGCCCTCAGACAACAATCACAACAACACACAAGGTAATGCTTCTATTACAGCCATGCTAGGATTGTATTTACACACACTCAAAGTACTGCATGCATTGCAGTTGATTGCTCCACTGCACAGAAACATGTACCCCCTGCTATGGCACTGCTGCCCAAAAAATAATGAGGCCCTCACACTGTCTGCATATACGTATATGTATCTCTCTCTCTGTCTCTCTCAATATTAGTATTTTGGCATTTTTGAGTGCAAGAAATTCTAGAAAATTGTTGGGACTGTTTTTTTATCTTGTGAACTTAATAACATATTTTAAGATTGATATGTAATAGGTTTCATTATGTATGTACAACAGGTTTTATAATTTTTGTTTTTATGTAACATATATTTATTAATTTTCTCTTCTTTTCCCATTTATATTGGTAGTCTGGTTCTTTAATAAATGAAACTATTAATTAGCTATGTAATTTCCTTCAATTAATGTCTTGATGTTTGTATTTAAATGCTGCTTCTGTGACTATGGACTTAGATTCTGAAGAAGTCCACGTTGTACTGACGAAAGCGATTAATCATTTTAATCTTTTTATGTTCTTGAATAAACATCTTTAATGGATGGATTTGTCTGTAGACTGTGATGAAGTTTGGTAGTGAGTGTTTCTTTTTTTTTACTTTATTTCAGTCATTTAGTAATGGTCTACATATTTTTACATTACTGTATATGTATATATATATATATATATATATATATATATATATATATATATATACACATATATATATATATATATATATATATATATAGACATATACACACACACACACACACACACACACACACACACACACACACACACACACACACACACACACACACACATACACTGGATACAAAACTCTTGCATGCAAGCACTCATAATAACAGTCTGGTTGTAAGAAATGCACACGCTACACACACCACACACATAGTAGTCACCCCAGACATAGACCTACTTATGGTGAAGCCCTTACATACAATCTTCCTAAACCCCAAAGACCTCAGAAACATTCCACCAGCAAAGGTTATCCTCAACAAACCTAAAAGCACTCAACAGTAGCAACACCTAACACTGCACATGCAGCCACACTCGGTAGAGCCTCAGTTACTAAGCATATAAGTCAAGCCAATACATTAGCCAGGACTATAGTTAAAGGGGACTCCATTGTATGACATACTGATGCCCCACTCTCCAGGTTGAGCAAGGAGAAAATAATGGTCAACAGGGGCCAGGATCTGCCATGTTACACATGCACTCAATTCATTGCACCACAGACTCCACTATGATTAAGTCACAGCCCATGTAGGTGTAAATGACCTGAGATGTACCTCCCTAGACTATATGAAGAGAGACATTATGGAGCTTTCAGACTGTGTATCACAGGTCAGTATGTGCCTAGCATGGAGCAGCACTCTCCTTCATCATGGATAATATCACAATATGAACAGAAAGTGATTGACTTTAATAATTGGCTTAGTTCTTGGTTTCATTCTAGGGGATACAGTAATTGTCAAAGTGAGATGGCATGGTTAACAAGCCACCTTGCTATGCTAAGGATGGGCTGCACCTGTCCCTACTAGCTTTTGAATATTGGATATAACATTATCCTCCTCACAGAGTCTTTTTTAGGCAATGCCAAATTAGCAAACCTTCCAACATAGCAAAATCTACCCAAGGGAATCTAAAGTTGTTACTGCTCAATGCCAGGAGTCTAAACAAGAAGCTTCACTCTCTCCAAGCCTTCCTACCCTTTGGAGAAAGGGGACATCTGTGCAGTTACTGAGACATGGTTTAAATCTGCAGAGAATATGCCTGACAGTGCAAGGCTTAAGTGCCTTTTACACATTTAGTTCAACTGCACAGTCAGGGACTAAAGGTGAAGGTGTCATGATCTACATCAATAGCGAGCATACCTCAAGGTTGGTTAAACAGGTTGGCACATGTCCAGATTACCATAAACAAAGTCCCATACAATATCCTGCCAAGCTTTAGGTCACCCTCTATGTCCCAAGAAACCCATAGCTCACACTTAGATATAATGGAGACACTATTCAATCAAATGCCATAATCACTTTCATCCACTTAAACTTTACTGTGGACTTCATCAGATAAAACACACTCTCGTTTTACTTACATTTAAATATTCTAACCATACACTGCCATCTTGTGGTTAATTATAAAACAATATATTTAAAGCAACAATGAATCAAAATGTATAAAAAAATGCATCAAAATATTAATAAGACACCTGACAATATATAAAATCTTGTAGAAACCAAACCATCTAAAATACACATATATACATAATTATATATAAATAAAAATTAAATATTATATTAAGTAATACATTTTGTATAGAAATCCTATCATTAATACCCAGGGGACTTGTTGCATTCAATAGCACCTGCCAATACAATTCACGTTTCTCCACATGAGAGTCCCAATCACCACCCCTCTCAAAATGTGGTATCCTTTCTAAAATAAAAAATATTTTTTTCAAAAATTCTCACACTTACTGGAATGCTTAAACACATAATTATTCGTATCCTTTTTCCTAATAGCATAGTCATGCTGATAAATTCTATGCTTGAATGCTTTCATGGGCTTATCCACAAAGAATGCTGGGCAAGTGCTACATTGTGCCAAGTAAACTACCCCTGATGTATTACAATTAAATTCCCCATTAAGACATTCCCCACTGTGAACCTAAACCTTTGAAAATGAGCCTACACTGGCTGCATGCCCCACATTTGGACATACCATTACAAGCCACATTATTCTCCCATTTCCTATTAATTCCATTTTCAAACTTCCTCTTGAGATTACTCCCAGTTTTAAGCACCAAGGTGGGGCTTTTACCTAATCTATCATCCAAACTTTGGGCTGTAATAAAACTAGCCCAATTCTTCATTAAAATATTTTTTTACTTCTTTACTAGCACTATGTTAACTATAGACATAAGCCCTAGTAAATGGGTTAATATTCACAGTTGTAATATAATTTGTACTACCTAAAACACAAGTTGTACCACCAGAACTTTCCCCTATGGTCTCCAACCCATATTTTAGTATGGGTTTTTAATGACCAAATCTTTCTTTAACTACTTCATCTCTCAATTCTTTAATAAACTGAAAAGGATACTCTCTATCATAAAACATTCTACTTAAAATCCTAACTTCATCAGAAAATAATTCATCTTCTAAAATTAATCGAGACAATCCAATAAACTGTGTTTTTACAACATTTTTCTTTTGCTGCACTGGATGATAACTGTTAAAATGTAACAAACTATTAGAATATGTCTCTTTGCTAAAAATCATAGATGTAGAGTAGTACTGCTCAATATCCTTTGAAATTGTTAAATCCAAGAAATTAGTCAAAAGGTCATTGTATTGACTTGAAACACCAAAAAAGAAGTTTTATTATTAATATATATCAAAAACTCATCAATCATAAGGGGGATACCAATCCATACAATAAAAACATCATCTAAAAATGTTAAATAAGCCTTGACATTACTTATAAAATCTGAAGAAAAAAACTAATTTTTCTCCTACCACCACAGAATGATGTTGGCAGAAACTGTGGCTGCTGATGCCTCCATAGCAACCCATTGATTTGCTTAAAATATTAAGACATAAAAAAATACAAAATTATTGCTTAATACCAGTTCCATGGCTTTGACCACAAAACTGATGATATATGAAGGTAAATTAGTACCACAAACTAAAGCTTTAAGGAACCACTGTAATCCTTCCTGATGTGAGATGACCAGAAACAAATCTTTTACATCAATAGTGAAAAAATTCCCAGCCTTATCAAAATGAACTTGATGCATATTGTCCAATAAATGCCACGTGTTTTTAAGAACATAGTTCTTGTCATCAAAGAAAGTTTTCAAAGTAAAGTCCACAAACTTTGCCAAAGGCTCAGTTTTTGAACCCCCTGCTGCTAAAATTGGTCAAAGTGGTGGATTGTCTACCAATATGCATTCTTTGGATTTACCTGATATCTTTGAAATCACAAAATATCGAATCGCTCTCTGTCGATACTCACAATATCGAATTCACACTTCATCAAACCACTGTAACTGCGAAGACTTTCCCATGGTAGGTAATCACTTAGCCAAAAAATAAAAAACCTAGACCACATCATCCTTAACCCACCCAGGTGGGAGGCTGCACATCCCACACCCACAAATCCCCCTAACTAAATATATCAACTCTGAGATTGCACTACAGTTGGGAAAGGGCAAAATTCAATGTCTCCCACAACCAGTTGCTTACCGTGAGAAAATTGTCCTAGTTCCGGTGGTTCAATGAAGTGGGGTTCGATATTCTGAGTGTCAATGAAGTGAGATTTGATGATGTGGCATTCTGACAAACTCATGTAGACCTGTACTTTAGGTATGCTAAAAATGTTTGGTATTATAGATTTATCCATCTTTAAATAATCCAGAATTGAACTATCAACATCACTCACCCTGGACCAGTTACTGCATAAGCTTACTAGAGGTACAAACATATTGGACCTTCTACTCACAAATATGGGAGAATACTGCACCCTCCCATCCCCTCTCCTCAATGTCATGTCCTCTATGGAAAGGTCAGATCACAAAGCAGTCTTCTTCAAAATAAGAATAAATTCTGTATCCTCAGCAAAACCTGCAATAGTTAGAAACTGCTCAAGACAAAATACCTTTTATTGGGTGATAACCTGTCAAAATTTCAAGCTACTCCATACCCAGATTACACAGCAGCCTAGGTGGAATTATTCACAGAAGCTCAGTACAACCATGTCAGTGATTGCATAGAGGTTGCTGTGCCTTTCAGAAGTAATCCCAAAATTAACTCAAAAATGAAATCGCACTGATGGAATCCAAAATTAAATATATTGTACAACAAAAGAAAAACGTCATAGCTAACATTAGGAAGTGTAACACAAAAAAGAAAACCATGTAATGTTGTTTAGGTTATATGATATATAGCAATCTATGTGAAGTTTAATGTTTGTAAACATGAGCTTGTTAATACAACTTGATTGTTTTTATATAAATGTAAATTGCCTATGTCACAAGTCATAATTCAATAAAGGTATTAAAAAAACTCTTGTCATCAAACTGAATACACAACTAAGAGTGCTAATTTCGTCCAACAAAGCAAATTTTGAGGTAAAGATACTGTCCCAGGCTAAGGACAACCATAAGGCCTTTTTTAGCAATGTCTGAAACCTCAAAGGCAGCACACAACAGTGTGCCAAACTGTTGGTAAATGGAGCCAGGTTCATGGAATCAGGCGATATAGCAAATCTTCTGGCTGACAAATTCTCCAACTTTACCCTCATCTCACCCAGCCATCTCCCAGGAAATACAATCTAACATAATCCCTCCAACTATCAGTAGGGAGCAGGTCTTTGGTATGTTCTCTAAGGCCAAGAATACAGGTTTGATAGGCCCAGATACTATCCCAGGTTGCCTAATAACTAGTCTGAAATATGACGTATCAGGGCTCAGGAAGCTAGAATTGGAGAGGCCACCTCCACAAAGAGACAGGTCACCAGTGGAGTCACCCAGGACTCTATGCTGGGTCCTCTACTCTTTGGCATCTATTTTTCAGAAGTCAAGTCCAATGTCAAGGGCCTCTAACTTATCAAATTTTCAGATAATTGCAAGCTAGGCGCAATCATAGAAACCCCTCAAGATACATTATACAAGAAGATCTAACACAGGCAAATGACAGGTGCCAAAGCTACGACTTAAACTCAATGCCAAGAAACATATAATGGTACATTATGGGAATTCTGCCACCCAGAGAAACTACCTCACTGATAAAACACCCCTAAAAGTAGACAAAGTAGTTAAGGATTTGAGGAGTCATGAAGATAGCAATATGGCTGTCGACCAACATGTGTCTAAGGTTGTTAGAGAATCATTCAGTGTCACTCAACCTATATGTAAGGGCATGGCATCTAGATCCAGGGAAGTCATCAAACTACTGTACTCGGCCTCATCAGACCCATCATTGAGTATAACACTTCAGGGCTAGAAATGGAATATACACAGAGGTTCCTCACAAAAAAGAGTACAGATGCAAACACAATGTCCTATGCAGATCACCTCAAAGCTCTATCTCTATACTCTGTTGAGAGGCAATTTATGCTTGGCATAGAAGATATCCCTGGATCCTGCTCTAATGGATCTTTTGCATATCTGCAAAATGAACATCACCAAAACTATTAGATCTAAGGATTTAAACTTTGCTCGCAACCTGAATAGGACATGTTGAAGGGACAGATATATATGTTAGATAATCCTGATTCTCTTGAATAGGCTTCCCACCCATGTGAAGCAGAGCCCTTCCTTAATCCTATTCAAGCACAACCTGGACCACTAGATGGGAAATTGGAAATTTACCCCATTGTCTGACACCTATGTCTGTGATGGAAAGAGGCAGCCATTAAATCGTGCCCTAACTAACTTCTATCCCCTTAAAATAACCTATAAGGCACAATAAATTGTGGGATACATTTAGATTGCATAGCTAAGCTTATAAAGGGCCCAGTGGTCATTAGCCTAGTATATACCTATGAACCTTTACACCTATTCCATGCCAGTGTTCGCAACCTAACATTGATATTTCATGCCAGTGTTCTCAACCTAACATTGATATTCATGCCAGTGTTCGTATACTAACATTCATATTCCATGCCAGTGTTCACACCCTAACAGCCACATTCCATATCAGTGTTCACAATGTAAAATTCATATTCCATACCAACGTTCGCAACCTAACATTTATAGTCCATGCCAGTGTTCACACCCTAACATCCATTTTCCATGTCAGTGTTCACAACTTAACATTTGCAATCTAACATTTACATTCCTTGCTGATGTTAGCACCCTAACATTAACATTCCATGCCAGTGTTCACACACTAACATCCATATTCCCAGTGTTAGCACCATAACATTAACATTACATGCCAGTGTTCACACCCTAACTTCATCATGCCACACCATCTATTTCTGTGTTGGACAATGTGGTACCATGACTGATCATATGAACAAACTGCATACGCCAAAAACTCAACATGCTTGACCAAGAGAGGGCAACTATAGTTCTCTATAATGCAACCTGGTGAATGGCCATGGATTGCAATGGCATTTTTGTTAGCAGGGCTCCCAGGTGGTAAAACAAACAAAAGTAAAATCTTTTTCTTTTTGTTGCATGGAGACCACTTAGAATGTCTGGTTGAGGGCTCTTATGAGGGTCCTCAATATAAAGTGAACACCTGGCAGTGTTACCAGCACAGTGTCAAATGCCGCAGACATGACCCACTCTGGTGTGTATTACAGGCACCAATACAGTGACATGAGGAAACACTTTCCTGTCCTTCTTTGCCAATGGGAAGAAGAGGTCAGAGTAGGGGCACTTGAGATGCATTGTAAGTACTAGTTGACTGCCCATTAAATTGTGATCTGCCTTCTATACCATAGAATTAGACGGGTCTATATTAGAACATCGAAGTTTTAAAACTTTGAATGTTCTAATATCGACCCCAAAACAGTGAACACTGAAAATAGTGAAACTGCAGAACTAGGGAAAGAATATGGTTGGCAGTTTCTGTGGCTTCGTTATTTTCAGCACTGTGGTGGAAAGTTACGGGTCGGGTTCAGGTAAGTGTGCGATTGTGTGGACATTAGGGTTAGGGAATGGGTGAGGTGAGTGTGCGATAGTGACAGACATTAGGGTTAGGGTTAGGGTTTGGGTTAAAGTAAGTGGATAGATAGTAGTGTATGTACAGTTTAGTGTAGTGTAGATTTAGGATTTTAAGTGTATGTTTGTGGATTGCTGTTTTTATGGTGTGCTTGTGTTGTGTGTGTGTTTATCGGAACAGCAATTTTTTTCCCAGGGAAACAATTCGCTGTTTCTGGTGTTTGAAATTTTAAGCTTTCTCTTAAAAGGGGACGATGAATTAGCATTCGCTTTTCTAAGCATTCGCTAATTTAATATAGTCCCAAATTAGACATGTAATTTATTATTTCGTTTTATCGTATTTTTTTTGCATCTTGTGATGCTACTATGAAGTGCATTCTTCTGTATCAGCAAAGAATGGAGAGGCTGCCCAGGCAACGGGGTATGTATGTCTGTTTCTTACAATAATGTTGAGTACCCATCATCACGTAGTCTCAAGTATGTAGGCACACTGCCAGAGTGAGTCCCTGTAGAGGTGTTACTGCTTAGTTTCAAGACTGCATGTTACAAAGTGCAACTATTCTAATTTTGCAAATGTTACATAGATATGCATTTCATTAGCATAGTACATGGCCTGCACATTGACAGTTTTCATAAGACATGCCAAATATAATGTTTTCCTGAGTTTGTGTGTATTATGAGGGAATTACAAAGCATTACACTGACACCAACGTTCTGCACACACCCACAAGTAGGACACAGGATGCAGGAATTCTACAACCTGAAGTGTTTCTAATGTGAGCTGTGTCTATCTGCAATAGTTGTCTGATAGCTAGCTTGGTGGCCTGACGAATGTAGCTGCATGCAATAGTGTCACACAATGTGTAACATAGGGGGTTTAGATAGATTTTCTGTTTAGTTAGTGGGGGAGACATTTTTGTAGTGATGGGGGAAACCATGTCTGTTTATCTGGGATGGACATTCCCCTGACTTGTGTATTTTATTTTCTGCGGAGAGTGGTTTTGAGGTGCATTCTTAGTGTTAGATCACAGACCAATAATTTTGCTTGTTTGTGCTGAGGCCAGAAATGGAGAACTTTTACATGCATATGACAACCATATATATTGTTATTAGTTTCACTATACATACATCTTACCACACTTTTCGGCCACAAGACCGAAACACTAAAGGTGGAGGAGTGTCCATATTCACCAAGGATATTCCCACCTCCAGGCTAGTTGCCCAACACAATACATCTGAAATTCTCCAGGTGTAACTAACACTAGGTAAGACTGCAATCCAAATTGTAGCTTGCTACAGATCCCCCACCATACCCCAAGATTCTCACTACACCTTCCTAAATATACTGGAAAATATTAAGATACAACCAAACACCCTAATACTGGGTGATTTCAACTACCCTGCCATTAATTGGGAAAACTACTCGGGTACCAACTCCTTTTCCCAACGTTCTTGGAATTCATAAATTCCAATGTCCTAGATCAACTAATCCATTGTCCCACCAGGGGCTCAAATATCCTAGACCTGGTCATTACCAAGATAGGAGATAGATGCTCCACAGCAGTGGTCACCCCCTCATTGGACAGGTCTGACCATAAGCAAATCACCATTGACATCCACATCCCACCCCCACCCCCCAGAAAGGAAACCTCCTTAAAAAACTTCTCCAAAGCCAACTTCATGCTACTGAAGTCAGAAGTGACAAACTTCACAACACCCACGCAGACGGGATCTGGAAGTTTGACTGCAGAATCCTACACTAAGGCATTGTAGGAGCACATCCACTCATTCATGAATCGCGCCATCCCAAATAGAACCAAGATACTCTTCTCCAAAAAAAGGAAGCCAATCTGGTGGTCCCATGTTATAAACAAACTATACAATAGAAGGAATAAACTGTTGCAGAAAAGAGGAAAATCCCAGGATGCAAAAAAAACTCCCTCACCAGCCTCAGTAAGAAGCTGAGATCCCTCATAAAATCCTCAAAAGCTAGTTACGAAAATAAAATTGTCAAAGATTCCAAAGACAACCACAAGGCATTCTATAGTTATGTCAAGAATCTAAATGGCAATGCTCAGATCTGCTCTGAGCTACAACAAAATGGCATTAAATATACTGATTCCCAAGGATATTACCAATATCCTGGCAGATTGATTTAGTGCCAAATTCACTCCCCTCTCACCCCCTAAAGGGCCCATCTCAATACCAAAAGATTGCCAAATTCTGATAATCACAGCCACACAGGTAGAAACAGCACTCTCCAAAGCTAAGAATACAGCATCCATGGGACCAGATGACATCCCAGGCTGTGTACTACATGAACTACAAAATGAACTGGCACCCAACCTAAGTGTCATGTTTAATCATAGCCTCACTTCAGGCTTCATGCCCACTGAGTGGCGTACAGCTACAGTTATCCCGCTCCACAAGGGAGGATCCGCCTTGAATCCCGGGAACTACTGTCCCAACAGTTTGACAAGCCTGATCTGCAAGGGCATGGAACGCATTATCATGGAACATATAAACAAAGACATTGGCAACCTCCAGACACTGGACCCCACCCAGTTTGGGGTTGTGAAGGGCCAGTCTTGTCTCCTGAATCTGATTGACTTCTTCAAATCGGTCTCCAGAGCTGTGGACGAGGGTAAGGCAGTCCACACAGCCTATCTGAACCTCGCCAAGGCCTTTGACACTATCCCCCACTCTGGAATCATAGATAAACTTACTAAGCTGGGCATAAATCCGTACATCACTCGATGGGTTGCCAACTGGCTTACTGACAGAACCCAGACTGTAAAAGTAGCCGACTCCAAATCCAGCTCCAGACAAGTGACAAGTGGAGTACCTCAGGGTTCAGTCCTGGGACCACTCTTGTTTGGCATCTACTTCTCTGAAGTACAGCCCAACACTAAGGGACTCTGGCTAACAAAGTTTGCAGATGACTGCAAACTGGGAGCCATTATTGAATCCCCAAATGATGTGGATATTCTACAAAAGGGCCTTACAGAAACAGATGCCTGGTGCCAGAGCCATGGGCTCAAGCTTAATGCCAAGAAATGTATAGTTATCCCCTTTGGAAAAAAACATGTACCCATGAACTACCACATAGGTGGCAGGACATTAAACTTCGAAAGTGTGATGACAGACTTAGGGACACAAGTGGACAGTGGTCTTACTTTCGATAACCACATCACCACAACAGTCAGGAAATCCTTCTACATGGCACACCTCATCACTAAGGGTTTTTCATCTAGAAAAAAGGAGGTCATTGTCCCACTGTACTCATCCCCTCATTAGACCCATTATAGAGCATAATGCCCCATTTGCTATGTACCTCACAAGACATCTGCAACAGCTGGAAAGGCCACAGAAATACCTCACTAAAAGAATCACAGGCCTAAAGCAGATGCCATATGCTGACCGTGTAAAACAACTCCCGCTATACTCTGTGGCATATCGTCTACTCAGAGGCGATCTCTGCTTAACATACAAGGCCATGTCAAACCCTGAGCTGTTGGACATGCTCCACTTAAAGAAATCCCAATCCCTCAGAGCCATATGCTCCAGGGATCTAAACCTTATCATCACAATGAACAAAACATGCTGGAGGGGATAGGTTCCTGACCCAGAGACTCCCCATACTCTGGAATAAACTGCCCATACATGTCAAGCAGAGCGCCTCATTGGCCCTCTTCAAAAGGAACCTTGATGGTTGGATGGGAGATAGGAAATTCACCCCGGGGATCATGTCAGTCGCCCTGCTAGACAGGGGCCCAGAGAAGTAAATATTGTGGGAAAAAATTTCGGGAATTGCTATGGCTAGGCTTGCATAGGCCTTGGGGCCGATAGCCTAGTACCAACCTATGAACCTATACATACATATATTTGTATTCCTTTGTGTAATTTTTAAGTGCATTACTGGTTGCTTGCAGGGGCTCATGGATACAGCACTTCATAAAGAAGTTGTGTCTTTATAGACATAACAATGCACATTTTCCCACATGTCCTGCAGCACACCTGCAGACACACCCCAGGTAGTGCTGGCTCTGTCATTGTTGACATGCCTGCACATCCTAGCATAGGGCCATAATTTATCTCATTCCTTCCAATAAAGCACTTTAGAGTTTGTATTCAACTACCAATGAGTGTGGCCTGAGCCATTTAAAAATAAAATGATCATCTTATAGTTGAAACAAACGTGCATATCTCCAATACTGTAAATGTTACTAGAAAACTGTAAATGACAAACTAGTCAGCACAACGTAATCTTTATAGCGTTTGCATTATTTCATTTCTAGTAATAAACTAGATTTTATTAGCCACAGTAAGCATAGTAAATATTAATTTTTGTAATGTTATATAAATAGCTTACCATATCTCAGTAACCAATCAAGCAACCCACATACGGCCAGAAGCATTTTATTCATATAGCTGTGAGCTTTCACATGAGGCAAAAGAATTCTGTCTGTCTCATGTGATTAAAATATTTAATATTCAATACCTCTTTAGCTGCAATAGACAGAGGTCAAATGTTAATACAGTTATGTTTATAGTCATGTAAACGTTAATATGAAATATTCTAATAACTTGATGATCTGGCATTATTAATGTAAATATGAACAAGCAATAGTTGACGCCTAAAGGTGACAGTAGCAAGTAACTGCAGAAATGACAGGAGGCATCACTAAGTTTTATTGAAATAATGCAAGTAGGCAGTAACTTGCAGTGTGCCATTGCATATTAGTTCCTGCGTGCCAATTATGTATCTCTGGTATACTCTTACAGGTGATATCTACCCTATCTAAGAGTAATGACTGTTTTCTCTCTCACACACACACACACACACACACACACACACACACACACACACTCACTTTTGTTGCTATTCTTTTGGATAGCATTTTTACTTATATATTTATTTATCTATCTATTTATCTATTTATTTATTTTATTGCTATTGATGTTTTTGTTTTATTTCTGTCAATGTATGTTGTTATTTTCTACAGCATCTACAATAGCTCTCTTCAGGTCATCACCTCCATCCCCAAGGCCCCGCGTGCCCCCCCCCCCCGACACACACACACACACTCTGATCCCAGCACTGGAATAGAGTGCCATTTTTCCTCCTCTGTGGGGTGCACAGTTTGTCGCTCCCAGAGAACTGATGGAGATAGAGGAGAGCTAATTGTCTACTCTGGAAGCTCACATCATCCACCTGGAGAAGGTTCTCATGTGGCTTAGAGAGTCTTAACACTGCCTGCCTCTGCCTATACTACCTCTGGAAGAGCCCAATGGAAAGGGTGGTCAGGGAGCTGACTGACCTGTCCTTGTGTACAAGCAGTGTGATACTGAAGGATATGACCAGACTACTCTTCCATTCTTTTTCTTCCTTATATGTCACCTCCCTCTCTTGTTTGTTTTCCAGTCCTTCCTATCACCACTGTGGTCGCTTTGATTTTATAATTCCAGTGCACCCAATCGCCAACTGTACCAGCATTTCCCTAAGAGTCTTTGTCTCCATTTTATGTTTGTTATTGTGGCTTTCCTTTTAAATCTCACATTTTTTACCATCATTTGTCTTTCATTTAAATCTTTCTGTAAACTTCCGCTGCAATATATATATATATATATATATATATATATATATATATATATATATACACACACACACACACACACACACACACACACACACACATATGGGTCTACTTTTAATGATCAAAATCCCACTTACTCAATTTTCTTAACACCGAGATGACATCGCTGAAACTGCATTTCAATGAACACTTAGATCACTGAATTAAAACTCCAATTAAGTAACCACTTTGCCACTATGGTGAACTTTGCCCCCTTCCCCACTGTAGTACAATCTCAGAGTTCATATATTTAGTTAGGGGGGTTGTGGGTGAGTTTAATTTGGTTTGTTTTTTATTTTACTTTGTGGTGCGGTACTTACCTGGAGTTTTAAGTCAGTGATCATTGTTCATTGAAATGCGGTTTTGGCAATGTCTTCTCAGTTTTAAGAAAGTCGGGTACATGGGATTTTGATCATTAGAAGTACACCCATACATATATATATATATTAGTCTACTTCAGAAGACTGACAAACCAAAAGACTGAATCCCAAAATATTGAAAACATTTTTAATGCAGGAGGATGTAGAAGAAGGGGCAAATTCCATCCTTCACTATTTTGAGTTTTCAGTATTTTGGGAATCAGTCTTTTGTTTTTTCAGTGTGCTGAAGTAGACCTATATATATATATATATATATATATATATATATATATATATATATATATATATATGTGTGTGTGTGTGTGTGTGTGTGTGTGTGTGCACTTACCTTCCTCCCCTTTCTCCACTCCCATCATTACCTTCCTATTTTCCTTGTGCACACACTTCTACTTGCTGAACCCTCTCTTCTTACTTTCCTCTACACAATTTCTATCCCATTTAATGGTCAAAAAAGATTTAGATATTTGTGTAGGCATACTAATGTGGCTTGTAGACTTTCCAGTAGCATCATGACATTGCACATATGCAAACATTTAGGCAAGTATAAACTATTTGTCACCTTTTTTTATGTTAGTCCTAGTCACAACAGGGGTAATCGTGCTTTGTATGAAGATCCTGATATTCTATGAGCAGGTATTCTAATCGGCAGTAACATGAACCATGAAATTCAAAAGGGTTAATCAGTAATTACATTCAGGTCATATCATGCTATGATCCATATCTGCAGAAAGTATACTACAATTGTGCTAGGCTTAAAAAAAGTGAGCACCTGTCCCCAAAAAAAAAATCATCCCATACAAAGCTCTCCATTTTGCACACGTGTCCACTGGACACACAATTTGGTCTAATTGGCTTGACAACGCAGTTATGTTGTCCTTACCCACCTCTCTCTGGGGTGAGAGTTCAAAATCATGTACAAATTATGTCAAAATGCACAGTTGTTGTGTACAATAAATGGATAGCTATGGTTCTTTCCTGCACCCGTCCTGCATATCCCTACCTGCCATTCATTATGTTTTCCCCCCTGCTTGCACCCCATTTCACCACTTTCCTATCTCCCCATATTTCTTTTCTTTATATTTTTAGTGCAGCACTGCACAATGTGCCGAGTTGCACAACTTCACAAAGCTCTGCTAAATAGAGCTATATTGACTATATGTGTCTTGAAAATTGTAATATACACTTACAAAATAAACATCTGTCCCATATTTTGAATCCAAGACCATCACACCTGCTGACCACTGCATTAACCTGCCATGCCACACAACTCTTAATTAAAACAGGTAGTTTAAACAAAACATAGTAATTGCCAGTTACAGTCATTAAGCGTGTTTCAGTGGAGCTGTGCATTGCACTGCGCCACGCAAACTTGATTAATGACTTGATTAAAAGTAATGGAAAAATGGGAGTGTACTTTGGACTCTGGTGCAATAGTACACTACTAGAAAGCCAAAGACATAATAATGGATGTGAGGCCTATGATAGCAGGTAAATATAGCCTTTTATCAGCAACATGTAGAAAGCTACCTGCTATGGCATTAATGGCAAAATACATGTGTAACTGGGACCCTGGTGCAGAAATACATCCATATAAATCCATGTACCTACTGATGGATGTAGAAAATGTTTGTCACAGCCTGTATGTGTGCACATATATCTTGAAAATGCACCTGCTGTGGCAGTAGCTCAGTCTGCTAAATACCTTGCAAGCAGTACATTTTGACACACATAGTCCTGGGTTCAAATCCAGTGGCATGTAGCACTGGAATTATAGTATTGTGAGGCCAGCCAATAATGACTGAGTCATGTACTCTTTATCCACACAGTGCATATCAAATTAAATGTCTGCATTTCACTGATGGAAGTAACAGCAGATAGGAACACACTTCACATATCCCTATAGCAAAAGTATAAGTGCATAAAGTGTCACATCATGCATTAATATGCATTCTCAGAGAAATTCAACTCGGGTACTGTAAATGATGGCCATTAATATCAGAGTGCACCACACAATCCTTTCAAACTCACAGTGCCAATTAGCACAGATGAACACCTAACATACACATTTGAAGTACCTGCTTGTAACATGGACTACCCTCATACATACTCCAAATTATTACCAGAGTGCAACACATGACTTGACAGTCACCCAAATAGTGGACATATTGTTATATTAATCCCCCATGTTGCTCAAGGACACAACAAACATGTGGCCTAGTCCCCTGTTAGTGTTCCCTTAGAACTAGCCAGTTTTCCAGTTATAGCACTCAAAACTGTCATTGATGCAGGGAAATGAAGCTGTGTGTCTGATGCACAGGGGGACTATATTACTTAACAAGCACTTGTGTAATGCAGTGTTGTTTTGCCATGCTACTTATAGAGGTTAATGACAGATACTGTATGCTGGTATTTGTCATGAGGATGCCACATACTTTTGTGTAACTTATGTTGTATGATGATGTAATGGCTGTATAGTTACACAATGACAGGTGTGTCATGAACCTGTTTATGTTTCTGTTTCAGGAGTCTGTTGGGATAACCATATGGATACACAGCAGCAATAAAGCAGCGCAGGATGGCATGTCAGCACAGCAAAAATATGTCTTCAGCAAGGTACAGCACAATGGCCCCATTCAGTGTACTCATGATGCATCCCAAATTGGTGAACATGCCTGCTGCTACCCTTGATAAGTGTCATCAGGGTTTGGAAACTCACACATCTACAAGTTGTGGTGACGGAGATGACTCATTTACAAATATCCTGTGTCCAGTACAGTTGCCCAACACCAGTTATGAGTGTTGTGTTCTGCATCCCATTTTATAACCTGCACATGATGTGTATCACAACAGATGTGTGCTTTACATTCTTGGAGGGCCTATTTCATGTAGGGTGGACTGTCTGTGTTACATACCTGTTTCTCCAGCAAGTACTATGTATGCCACAGTGATGCTGTAGGCATGTAAAACAGGTGAGACATGTGTTAGTACTGTCATGAATACGCGGGAGGTACACAGTATGGAGCCATAGACATCCCCTCCAAAGCATTTTGGAGACAGATTACACATGTACAGTCATGACATGGACTCCATAGAACATGTTATCTATACTGTGTATTGGTGTACCATGGAACCTGTATGACTGCTACAGTTGTACGATATGCCTGTGTAGTGACATATCAAGGGTGCCATTGCACACAATGATAGGTGTGATGACTGCCACATTCATTATAACAGTGACAGTCTGGTATTTACATCCCAAACCTGTTTGTATAGGTTGTACAACACCAAATGCATCCCCACATCTTACCGACCACTGAAAGTCAAAGGCTACATTACTCTCTGTGTCCATAACTCCATGTGCAGTGGCTTCACTGTGTGCGGTGTGGTGACACTACAATATTTTGCAGAGGTGGATGATTTCCCACAGAATAGCATTATGTCATCGTTGGCAGTTAGTCTTTGTCACTGGCTCAGAGAACAACTGACTGTGTCTTAGGCCATCCTGGATAACTGTTGGTTCTGTGTGGGATTCTGTGACAGCTCCCAATATGCAATCACCTGTTAAAGTACTCAGTCAGAGGTCACTGACAGTGGCTGTGACTGCACAGAAGGAATAGGTAGATGAGGTATGCCAATAATGGAGGATGGTGAACTCCACTGGTGACTGGCATCATTGCAGCATAGGTTTCCCAATGCTATCTTCCCAGAGTATGACTGTCAGACATTTGCTTATTCACCAGCTGGCATAACACTTTGTACATGATGTACACAGTTTACAGCAAGGCCTGCTGGCCTAATATTGTCATACACCTTGTCATACCATGTTTGGTGGAGTGAGACATATGTCCAACATTCATTGCATAGTGTAGTAGTCAATGGGTTCTGCTGGTTACAGTCTGTAGGCATGATCTGGCCTTGAGCAAAAGTAACAGCATTTGGTCATGTGTCAGTAGGTGTACGATAGTGTTAGTGCTCATGACATGACTCAGAGATCTGAGGACACTGCTTGGCACTACATGCTAGCTGTCCTCTGTGCAAATAAGTATTGCAGTTACTTCCAGCATGTTGCAAGATGAGAGTCATGCAAGGTATCTGTACAGACCACAGAAATACACAACAGGGAATTGTAATATGTACACACTTGTGTTGCTTACTTGGCCAAAGAATGGTCCAGGTCCTACAATGCCCTGCATCAGTGTCATGACATCCCCCATGGGAATCAATGTATGGCATCATATTTTTACCACTATTGGTGACCAGTACAACCCCCCCATGTGAGGTCCTCCCTGGTGGGATCTGGCCACAGATCAGTCTCCTTAGAACTACCAGCATGTACTCCCACCTTGCAGACAATACAGACATATATGTCAAGAAAGCCATTTATTACCCTTTGTGGGATGGTTGACATAGTGTGACTGCACCTCTCCCTTCAGATGGGATAGGCAAGTGTGCAGAGCTCTACACCCATGCATTATGTCAGCAGCATTACAACTGCATGAACTTGGCTGTATGTGACAGGAGGGATACAGGTTCATCAAGGCTCAGCAAACCTGATTGGTGGGCAACTGCCATTAGCTGACTGTACAATAACAGGTGGACAGTGCTGTGTGACACTTGGTGCAAGGGTGCTCCCCCTTAATATGGAGGCACTACCTCCTCAGTTAACAGAAGCACATAGTGTTGCTGTGATGTTGAGTAGACACAGTAAGTGACAAAAGTAGCCACCCACACAAAGAAGAATCACAATGCACAGTGTAGTCATATGTGTGACCTCAAAGGACAGGCCCAGATTGCCGATGATCTCATACGTCATGATGCCACATATGATGGGTTTATACCCATACCTAACCTGTACTCCCACACTGTCTGTGTCAACTACACTCCCTTGTCCCCACCACATGTGACACGACATTCCTACAACCTGTCCCATGACTTCCATATTTACAGAACAGTTTGCAACTGGCCTCTCATTGGCAGATATACAGCATCTATTGCACATGCTAACATTCCAGGCTGCATCCCACATATGATCTGACAAGGATTACTAACACCAATGGGAAAGCCTTGCTATCATACTGAGACTACTGGCTGCACACCAGCTGAGTGGACAACGGCATCTATTATACCCTTGCACAGAGGTGATGCATCCACTGGCCAACATAACTGTACACCTCTTTGTCTAAGCATCCATATATGTATACCCATACAGGCAATCATCATGGAGCTGATCAGCACACATATATGTGACCTACACACAGTTGGCTGTACACCGTTTGGATGTGTGACAGGGAGAGCGTGACTTACACTTGCTGGACATTTCCAAGGCAGTTACCAAGGACCTGGGTACATCAGGGAGTACAACCCCCTAGATTGAGCCAAGCCATCTGAGTATATCCCCCGCTCAGGCAACATTTACAAAGCACCCACTTAGGCATCCACAAGACTGTCATTGTAGGGGTCACTAAGTGGCCCATTGCAGCACACATATGCAACATATCTGCCTCCAATAGCTGATCTGTAATCAGCAGTGCTCAACAGGGTGCAGTCTTCGGTTCTCTACTGAGTGGAATCCATTCAACCACAATACATGCAACTACTGAGGCTAACAATGTTGGCTGATGCCTGTACATCATGAGCACTCAGAGTCTCTGTGGTATGTCACTATCCAGCAAGAGGGTATTGC
Source organism: Protopterus annectens (assembly GCF_019279795.1). Taxonomy (NCBI): domain Eukaryota; kingdom Metazoa; phylum Chordata; order Ceratodontiformes; family Protopteridae; genus Protopterus; species Protopterus annectens. The sequence continues at coordinate 395,044,439 of NC_056736.1, forward strand.
AAACACATGCCTGTTGACATACTAATGGCCATAAACCATAAGCAAATATATATATATGTAGCATCATTTCCAGCAGTTAGACTTATGTACCTGGTAAATAGCACATCAGTCACAACATGTGATGTACATACTCAGGGGTAAAAGAACTAGGCACACAGACCTGGCCACACTGGTTTACACCTAATGTACCACAGATCACCATGTCTCTACAGTGGTATGACAGGAGTCATATGGCATAGCTAAGGTCACAGTCACCAGTAAGTGACATGGCCATAACCTCCACATACTCTTCCATCAGTGTGCCAATATCTGAGTGCAATGGCCATTTGTTGACGTACCTTTCCAAGCACTACTGGCAATTGCACACAACAGTATGATGCTTTACAAGGACACTTCACGTCTTCTGTGTGTTCAATGGGGATCATTTGCAATGAGAGTCATTGTCGCCTGTGGCATATAGACTACTCAGAGGTGATCTGTGCCTTGCATACAGGGCAATGTGTGACCCTGCTTGATTGCATATGCTGCCTTTCTGTAGGAAACATAGTAGATGGATGACTCACTGTGAAGGACTAGTACACCAAAATGGATGGTGGTAAATCAGTGCTATACTTTTGTTTCACTGTGAAGGACATTAACTTAGTATGTGAAGTTAATACAACATGCTTGTGGAAGAGATTTGTCTAGCAGACTTAAGCACACCCTTGGAACAGAACCCTGCCTAATAACACACAGAGCACCTCAGTGCACCTCAACACATGCCATCTGTATGATTGGCTGTGCGATCATCATCTCAACACAGGGCATCTGCCTGTGTCCCTCTTGGACTGGGGAAATATGTGGTAATCCTGTAACTATGGGTATAAAGATGTCTATGATTGTGAGGTCTATATGGCCATTATGCTAGTTATGTTCAAACATCCTATGGTTCCATAACATGATGTAAAATGCTCTAACAGAATCACACACAAACATTGCTACATTGAGGCTAGCACCACTTCCAATCACTGAGCACAGGATACCCCAAGGCACACATGTAGGGCAAGTTGGCGTATTTAAACGAGAACACTTACCTATGTAATGGTACACACTACAGATCACAGTATGTGTTGCATGCAGCACAACTCATGTCTGCTAGTACTATCAGTTTGTGACATATTATACTTGATGACATAAGCAGGTCTTGTTGTGGTCCATCCTTTAGGGGAGCCACATCACCCACTACAAATAAAACACTGCAAAACCCTACATATTTCTAAGTTACTAAGGTTATCATACTTATGCCATATGGATATTTGCACACACACCAAGTGGGCTGGAGTGAGATTAAAGCCCCTACCTATCTAGTCTTATACACTATAGCTCACAGTACTTATCACATGCACCACGGCTTAAGTCTGATAATTTATTGTCAGCTGGTAGTCTTAAGGTGGATGACATCATCAGGCCTTGTAGAAAAGGGCAGTTTGGAAACCAGCAGCAAGTTACAAGGCCAAAATGTGCATAACCATTGCAGGTGGATAGCCCATGAGGGCATGTCTGTTGTTTTGCAGGGGGATATATGCCAGCGCATGCCCCCACACACACACACACCAAGTTGGGCTGGAGTGAGCTTAGAAACCCTACCTAATCAGTCTTATGCACTACAGATTACAGTACTTATCACACATGCCATGGCTTAAGCCTGATACTACATTGTCAGCTGGTAGTCTTAAGGTGGATGCATCATTTGGCCTTGTAAAAAAGGACAGTTTGGAAGAAAATTACAAGGCCAAAAAGTGCATAACCATTGCATGTGGATAGTCCATGAAGGCATGTCATGTTCGTTGTTTTGCAATGGGACACACACACACACACACACACACACACACACACACACACACACACACACACACACACACACACACACACACACACACACACCAAGTGAGCTGGAGTGAGATTAGAGCCCCTACCTATCTAGTCATATACCCTACAGATCACAGTACTTATCACACACACAACAAGTTAAGTCTGTGGTATATGTGATAGTAGGCACAATACTTGTGGATTCCACAAACTAGGCTTGTGCTGGACAGCATCTGTGACCTGCAGAGTGATATTGCTTCATACTGTTATCTGCATCTAGTATCATAGCAGTGAGATAACTATTATCCTAGCTATGTGTGTACAGTTACCAGTATGGTCATATGTGGCTGCCTGCAGTTAGATAGGCAAACCTGTGGGCAGGAACAATGTGCCTTGTCCATGCGTGTATTGAGAACATTATACATTATACCACTTCCTCACCTGTGTCTGTCTACGTGGTGACATCCAGCAGGCAAAGGCATCTGTAGGGAAGTGGATCATGTGCTGTTGTACCCTTAGTTTGGATCCTTTGGGCAACTGTATAGATGTGTGATGGTGCAAATTTACTCATCATTATTAGGGTATGTAGGACAATACAGACATCTACACACATATCACACATATTTCTGTATATAACAGGGATATATATAGAAATGTAGCTGTTTATGATATATATATATATATGTGTGTTATGTAGATATATGGGGGGAGTCTATCATTTTAATATATATAGCTATATATATATATATATATATATATTGGTATGCCTATTTGACACTACATAGTGAGAGATATACTATGTATGTGACAGAGAGATAGTAACAGATGGATATGTATACATATATGTCTGTATGTATAGACATATTTATACAGAACAGGTCATTTTGATGAAGGAGCAACAGAATTGTTCTCATTTTAACTAAGTGTATGGGCATGCCCAGTGGGACTGTCAGTACTTATAAAGTGACTCCAGGCCACACCTACCTGTGCTCTATTCTGGCATTTTGTGTGTTATAGACATTAACATATGCCCCTGTTTCTGCAGTACTGCACTTCACACAAAATGTCCACAGCATTCCTCAGCTGTCTGCTGTACTTAATATGTAATTGAGGTTCATAATGTTACACCACACACAGGCTATCAGTCTGCACATCTCTCAACTGTACAGATGTTCGCAGAATGTCCACATTTTTGCCTCATATTTTGGTCTGTTCCTCATACATGTGTGGTTTTCTGGTAAATTACTGAATACTGAAGTCACTAAATAATGATAAATAAAGACAATCATTTCAGTTTCAGACTTTATATCCTTCAGAAAATATGTAATAATGTAAAACCTTTTATTCTAGCAACTTTCTAGGTTTATAGGAACAATATTTAAATTCTGTCCCTATTTTCGGGCTTTTGTCCTCCCATTCTTTCTGGCTTTGTCCAGATTTCTTGCATTAAGAGGTTGAGAGGTATGACAGTCTGTGAAAATACCAACATAATAATACTTTACATGCAAAAGATGTGAATATTTCCAGATTAAAACCATCAACACAATTACCCATGCTAACTTCCCTAGTCCACTGAGCCACACAGGCTGCCAGACAGAGAGGAGTCATTCATCACGCAATCAATAGCATAAATATGTATGTAATTATTCCTGCATTACATGAGACATACAGTGTATGATTGGGTTCTATGTTACAGCCCTTAGATTGCCTGGTCTGCTGATACACTATTGCTGACTTACTGTTAAAGCAGTTATATGGGAACACTGCTGTGCTGGGGGTGGGGGAACAACAGCACATGATCTGCTGGGATAGACAGTAGTCCAAATCTCATGTGACCCCACTATTTCACATCTCCCTTGATTGATGTATTGAATATTCCAACCATGAGGCCTAGTGATTACTAGGGAGCCCATATTATTGGACTGGGTATCTGCAGTCCCGTGTGGATGTTACTTCTGTCCACATATCCCATTATATTCCCTTGCATAACTGCAGCCACATAGCCCATTATATTTCCTTGCATAACTGCAGCAGATCCATACATACAATACCATATTATAGTAATCCTTACAAGTAGTGTGTAGGTTAGAGACTTACCTTGTGAATGCAGCAGTTGACCGAACTGTAGTTCAGGGATGACTCTATGTGATGCAAGCAGTACACAGCCAATACATGGAGAGGTACAGGTTGTGTGAGTTGCCTGGCCTCAACAATTTTACTATATGTATGTGAGTAGGAGTAAGGTGTCAGTCCCTAGGGCCCAAGGTTGTCACTGAATGTGCTCTTTTTTGTTTCTTAGCCAAAGCCAGGGCATACTGGGCATGCCTACGACTTCTTACAGGGACATCATCAGTGGGTTCCTCCTCTGAGTCCTCCTGTGAATGTGGCTGTGGTGACCTAGGCACTGGTAGGGGGCTGTGTATCTCTTCCTTTTGCTGATCCTGATGCAGCTGTTTTCACAGCATCATATTGTGTAGCATGGCACATACTGTGAATATCTGTGCACATGTGGCTGGAGTATACTTCAGGGTTCCACCAGATATAACATGGCACTGGAACCGTGACTTCAGAAGCCCAAACACACACTCTATAATGTTCCTAGTTTGTGTGTGTGCATCATTATGGCGTTCTTCCATGGCTATGTGCGCATTTTTGATGGGTGTGGTTACAGTGTGTAGCCAGCATTCCCCAGTAAATGGCTGTGTGGGATGTCTCCCCTAGCAAACATCTGGTACAGCTGTAAAGCATGCCAGATATGGAAGTTGTGATAGCTGCCAGTACACACATTCATGATAATCCCCTTGGCATTGCACAAGACCTGGAAGTTGATGGAGTGGTACCCCTTGCGGTTGACGTAGATTCTACCCTCCTAACCGTGTGGTATATTGATGTGTACATGAGTGCAATCTATGACACCCAGTACCTCAGGGCAGTGTGCCACGTGGTAGAAGTGTTGCATATTGTGGTCTTTCACCTCAGGGGTGAGGGGAAAAGAAATGTGCTCACTGGCATGTGGTAGCATAGCATCCCAGAACTAGAGTAATACCCTGGATGTTGATGCCTGTGTGACCCCCATCATGTCCCCAGTTGGTCTTTGTAAAGTACATGTAGCTAATATCCTAAGGGCTACTCATACCTTTGTTTCCACTGGCATAGGTTCCCCTCTGTTGGCTCTGGGTCTGAGTTGAGGATGACAGAGCTCAATGAGTTCTTGTAGTACGTCCCTATCCATCCTTTAGTGCTCTACAATCTCCAGCTCATGTAGCTCCTGGAAGGTTACCCTGAGGTCTGAACATTCTTCTCCTTCTCTGCCTAGGCCTTTTGTCAGCAGCAGCAGCAGGACTTACTTTAGCATCTAGCACATACAGATGTAGCAGACCTGCTGCAACCCCTAGCATTCTGTCAGTTCAAATTCCCAAGTTTGTACTCCAATGGTGCAGAGTATGGGAGAATAAATCAGATTGTAGGGTGCATGCATACTTCGTAGTGCTCTGCTGTAGGTGCTGACTGTGTGATTGGCTGCCTGTGATGCAGTGCACCTGACTAGTACATCATTATCATTTAATGGCCCTAGTTTAAGTTAAACAGGGATTAAGACTGATTGATATGTCACTGGCCTTTTAGATACACTCAGAACTGTGGCACACCGTGCACACGCGTGTCCTGTAGGTAAACAAAGCTTAAGAAGTTAGTGCACACACCCCCCTGCAAGGATATGCTCAGCATGGCAGCACCCAACACAAGCAGCCACAGCAAAGCTGAAATAAGCTTAGAAGTCAATGGACTCACCCTCCCCTGCTGTCAGCTACCTTCTCTGTAAACACCAACATAGATGTCTGCCTACATGGAGGGGATATATGGACACAATTACCCCTTAATGCTATTCAGTAACTCCACCTCATTTGCATAAGTTTCCATGCTCACAACCTGGAAACTACACATGTCATAGCCCTACCACGTTAGCAACAGCACCAATGCATCATTGTAGATACTCCACTCAGGGTCCTGTAATACATTTCTGTCACATAATATTAATTTTGTTTTCTCCAATTTTTTATAAAGCATATTTGTGCACAGTGGTGTGCCACAGAAACATGCCCACATTATTAAAAAAGACATTAATGTAACTTATTTCCTTTCATTTTTCAGGCACACGGAAGATAGTTTCACTCATATCTGTATGTGGTATGCCATTTCTGTCCATTTATCTACATTTTACAGCCACTTTTGTCTGTCTACATTCCTGTACGTGGAATTATTCCATGTATACTATGGACACTGATGCTGGGTATTCATAGCTGCCTATCTGCTTGCTGGATCACTCTACCTGCCTCATTTGCATAATATTCACCTGCTTATGAGGTGATTTGCATGCCACAGAACTTCCCGTGTTGGCACATGCATGCGCGTAGCCCAGCAGTGCTTACTGAATCAAAAACCTGCTTACTTTCATGTAAGCAGCATGGCACAATGCCTACGCAGTAAAAAAAGAAATGTGTAGGCTTTAGTAAATTCCCTCCATTGTCTTTAATACAATTATCATCAATACAACATTACATAAATTGATCAAGTCCTGCCTTCCCTTAAACCTCACTCCTCCTCCAAAACATTATTCTGCATGTCTTGTTCCTAGAATTTCCATTTTTCTTTGTAATTTACTCTTACCCTTTTCTAAATATCCCACTTCTGGATCTTTTATCTCTGTTACAATAGTCAATATTTCAAATACAGTGGGTTTAAACTCTGATTTCCATAGGTTCATAGGTAGGTATTAGGCTATTGGCTGTGGGGCCTATACAAGCACAGCCAAAAAGGTACCCTGGCTTTTGCCACCCAAGAAAATTATTTTCCTGTGCCACTGTCAAGCAGAGCCACAGAGGTGATCCCCGGGGTGACTTTCCTATTTCCCATCCAATCTTCAAGATTTTTCTTGAAGAATGCTAATGAAGCTTGGTTTGATATAGATAGGTAGTTTATTCCAGAGTATGGGAAGTCTCTGGGACAGGAATCTATCCCTCTGGCATGCTCTGTTTATTGTGGTGACAAGGTTTAGGTCCCTAGAGCGTGTAGCTCAGAGGGATTGGGATTTCTTTAAGTGGAGTATGTCCAACAGCTCTGGGTCTGACATAGCTTTGTATGTTAGGCATAGTCTAGTAATTGTTTTTTGACAGCCACAGTAATTAAACTTAACAAGACCTTGCTAATCCCAGGGTGTGTTTAATCTATTTTTGAATTATTCACATGAATTTGTTGGGTTATATTTATAGTTATATGACTTTAGTTTTAATAAATAATATTTCAGTTTAAAGAAAAATGCTTCATTCAAAAGGCTGGAACTGACATGGGTACCCCCATAGCAGCATCCTTGATATCGTAGGACCTTACTAGGTTATTGGGCAGAGTTATTTGTTTAATAAGTGGGAATCAAGGTCAGTTTCTTATTTTCAATGTTTTATTAATGATACACTTTTTTGTATGCTCAAGGAAAGAAAGAAAGTGAAGTAATTTCATTGCACTTTTGAAGAACTAGTCTACACCCTTAACAATTGCTTTTGAAGTTTCTATGTCAGCCTTCCTATGTGTTAACACTTATAAGGATGGAACATCTTAGATATGGCATTATATAAGAGGTAAAATATATAGTTTTATTTATTTATTTATTTGTCTTTGCTGACTGGGAAAGTCGACTGGGCAGAGCCCATTTTCAGTGGAGAAAAGCGCCATCACAGTACTTTATGTTAATAGTTTAATCTCAGACAGTTCTCAGAAAACAACGGTTACATTTCACAGAAAAACAAATATAGTAGCAATGGCAGTTGAAGTAGCTTCAACTGTTACTAACCTGATATTAATTTTGCTGGAAATTAAAAAAAATATAACAGCCATTTAAAAAACAACAGTAAACTGTACCTTAGATATAACAATAATGTATTTTTCATCTAGGAAGATAGTAAGGAAGATTTAGTTAAATCTAGAGTGCACATAAGCAAGTCCATGTATTACTTGGCATTTTCAGGTGTCTGGTCAAAAACCCAGCTCAATTTTTTTTTAGATACTACCATTAGTAAGAATAATGAAATGGGCAAATTACAGTCTAAAATCTACATAAAACCCAGCTTCAGCATTATATGTTTACATAATAAGAGTTGCCATCTGATGTGTATCAAACATATTATTAAAAGTCATGCTATAAGGGTATCAAGTTAGTGAACTGCAGACTTTGAAAGAAATGTTCGTGGAGAATATCACACAGCCAACATAGAACTGGTAAAATAAAAAAGGCAAATACAATATATGCCTATATTAACACAGAGATCAAAAATGATAGAGACTTAATGGATGGGTAAATATCTCATTTGACCTGGAATTCTCAAACCATAAAAATAATTTTAAGTGACAACTGGAAAGTATTCCTATAGAATGTTGAAGTATTGAATCGTACAGGAAAAAGACTTACTTTAAATTAAAAATGTTAGCCATAAAGATAAATTTGATAGAAAAAAGCAAACAAAAGTATGGATAACAAGAGGTCTGCTATGAAGAGACCTGCTACTTTTTCATGGGGTTTTTGTAAGCAATGCAAATATAGATATCCAATATCCCTTATGCTCTTGTTAAAAATTATGGCAAAATAGTTAGGGCTGAACACAATTCTACTTGTCACGGCATTGGAGTTGCATATCTTTCAACTTGTGACATGTGCGAAGTATACTATATAGGTAAAACACAGAAGAAATTTTCACAAAAAAATATATGAGCATGTGCTGGCCATCTTAAAGAATTATCTAAATATGCACTACGTAAACTTTCAAAAAGTTGTAGCAATTTTACATTTTGTGTGTGTGTGTGTGTGTGTGTGTGTGTGTGTGTGTGTGTGTGTGTGTGTGTTGCATCAGGTAATTTGTGCAACTTTACAAGTGAATGTAAATAACTTGCTGGAAATCAAAGAAGTGTACTAGTAGTTTAGATTAGAGGACAGTCTGTTTCCTGCCCTCGATAATGCAATGCATTTTCAAAATAAATACAGCAAAATATTGAGAAACTAATCTGGTGAATCCTTGTTTGGAATTAGCTTGCTTATGAATTCTGTGGGTTTCACTCCAGTGCAGTTCTGTGGTGTTTTTTTTTTTTTTTTCCATATTTCAGGCCATTCATTCATAGGTAAATACTAGGATAGCTGTCCTTGTGAGTCATTTTAAACCTAGAAAATTTCCCTTTTTGTGCTCAAAATACCTTATCCCATTTGGTTATAGATTGGTCTTACCCATCCCATGTACCTAGTCACTCCTCTAAAAAGACACCAAAACTGGGCACAATACTCAAAATACAGCCTTATCATCACCCTCTACAATGGCAGAATGACTTCAGTGCCTCCAATTTTGTGTCCTTCTTCACTGATGTCATCTCAGAGTGTACTGCATGATTCAGTTACTCTGTTACATAAAGATATACTGTTTTCCATCTGCATGAGAACTAGCATTCATGACCTCCAAAAACTTGTCTTACAAAGTATTTGTAACCTTTCCTAGGACAGTAGTTAGACTAACATTCCTGATGTTTCCTAGCACCTTCTTAATCCTATCCTTTCACAATGGATCATGTATAGGCATCCATCAGTTCTACAATTCCATGTTTATTTTTATAACAGACAGGACCATCTTGTCAGTGGTCCACCAAGCAGTATTATCAACTGTTATAGTATCAGTGAATATATCTCCTCTGAACCCTGGACATTATCTCTTCCACCTCTCTGGATATTTTCATAGTTCATCACCGGTCAGATTCATGTCCCTACATTTGTCCCCATCCATATCACACCATTTAAAGTTGCACCCTACCTTCCCGTTAATTTGTACATACTGAAGTCAGTAGCTCGTTCATTAATTCTGTCTGACCTCAAGCCTTCTCAAACTTTCTACTACCTGTCCGTAGTAATTTATGTTTACTATGAATTCATATCCAAGACACTGTGACATTATCTTATGCAGAGTCCAACTGACAATAAAGAATGAAGCTGTTCTGAAATAGTTTGGCCTGTTTTGTGTTCCCACTCTGTATGATTCACCCTCCATCTGCTTAACTCATTCCCTCCAGTACAACTCTTTTGACTGTGTACCTTTAACTCCTAGTGGGTATGGCCTGAGCCTTTAAAAATGAAGTTATCACCTTACAATTCTAACAAAGGTCATATATCAATACAATTGTGTTTGCCATCATGTATGTTTCAAGATAAAATATTCTGATATCTTGTATGTAGCATGATTTTGGAATTATTAATGCAAGGATGAACAAGTAATATTTGACGCCTAGAGGAGTAGTGGGAGGTAACTGCAGATGCATCTGGAGGTGTCACTCGGATGTAATCTGGATCCTAACTTTAAATACTGAATGGAGTCAATACTTATATATTAAAATACATTTTGAAGTAGATTTTCATGTAGCTGTGAAGGGTTATTTTAACTGATGATTCCAGTTTAAATAAAACATCTGTGTCTCACAAAAACAATAGTTCATGCATAGTTCAATATAACAAAGTGGAACATCTGGGTAATTTCTCTGACTGATTTGTTCAGATAACTGATGCTCCTTGTATTTAGACAATGAATTGACTACATTAGTAAGAAAGAGGTACAGAAGATGTTGGATAGTTTCCTGGAAATGCACTTTTCTCTGTGTTTATACTAAGCTCAAGCTTTGTATTGTTAGCTGGGAAAAAATAACTGCATCTCTGTATCCATTATATTCTGAAGTTACAGATGCAAAGTAATTACCACACAATTAAAATACATGTATAGCTAGATTAATGGAATATATCAAAGGGAAGGCAGAGTCTTTTCAGAGTCAAGTCTGATTGCTCCAGATACAAGAACATTCATTGCCATACAGCAAGTCAGTAAAAAAAAATCACAAAAAAGTGACAGCAAATGAGAAATGTAGGATCATTTACTGTACTTAACCAACTTATTCACAACTTTCATTTTCAAATTTGCCTCATAATATTTTCATCTGTGCCAAATTATTAAAAAAAAAGCTTACTTATTAGACACTGCCTCCTACAGTGACATTATTCCTACACTGCTGTAGGATTCTTTATGTATTTATTTGTTAACTAGATAAGTAAACTGGCACTTTTGAAAACCTTTCAAGCCATAAACAGAAGTTAAAATACACTGTACCTGATTCAGAAAGGTTACTGTGAGATGCACATGTGGAGTACACCTAGTGATAACCATCTCTGTTTCAGAGACAGCCGTACTACAATGCTACCACACACAGACATGCAGCACCATGATGGACAGTTTCTGTGGGTTCCTATTGAATTGTTGACAGCTTAGGTTGTCGAATGCTTAATCATTGACATCTAAGTGTTGAAAGCTTACAATAGCGAATGGCCACATCATTGAATTCTTTCCTCGGGAAAGAATTCACGTGGCCATTATCGGGGATTTGCTCTTTCCCCAATGTAGAGTGATCTCAGAGTTGGTATATTTAGTTAAGGGGGGTGTGTTTGTTTATTTTGTTTACGGACGGCCACCTGAATTCTTTCTTGAGGAAAGAATTTGATGATGTGGCCGTTCGCTATTGTTAGCTTTCAATGCTTAGATGTCGATGTTTTAGGATTCGACAACCTAACTGTCGATGTTATGATATAGACGCATTTTTGCAGGCATGCTAAATGCTAATGAGGCATTCTAGGGGAAGAGGCAGTAAGCATACACTGTCCTTTAGAACTGCCTGCAGTAAGACATTAATGCAGCCAAGTAATTCAAGGAATAGCTCAGCTGTGTAAGTTAAGTTAACACAGCTGCTTTTGGCCACTCATGTTAATGAACACAGTAGCTCCTGTTCATCCATCACTGCAGAAATAATTGCCAGGGAATTTAGAGGACAGGTGGTGTTGGGGATGTGTGAGCATATGTATGATTGTGTGCCTGCATGGGAAGCATAGCTGGCCTTAGGCATAGGCCAACTAGGCAGCTGCCTAGAGTGCCACTGTAGCAGGGGTGCTTTTCCTCTATTTATTTGGTGTAGGTAGACCAGGATGGAGGCACTAAATGGTGTGGTAGGGGGTGCAGTGGAGCCCTTTTGCCTAGGGCACCAGTTGACCTAAGGCCGCTCCTGATGGGAAGTCACAGTAGGTGGGGATTAGGTAAGTAGGGGGTAGGATAGGCTTGTCTATATGAGTGTGTGTGTGTGTGTGTGTGTGTGTGTGTGTGTGTGTGTGTGTGTGTGGGGCAGGTGAATAATGAGTGTGTATATGAGCATGATCAGGCTTTGTGTGTTTGTGTGTATTGACATGAGTACATGAGTGTGTGAGTGTGAGTTGGTGGGGCTGTCATGCCTCCACACTCTGCTAGAATAATGAGTAAATCCGGTCACACTAGGGGGACCATTAGACACTTGTCAGAATTCTAAAGAAGTTGGTCAGGGAAACCACTAGACATCAATGATACATTTTTAACAATGTGCCTCAATCGCACTTAAATGGGATGTGTGATGGGGGCAACACTAGTCATCAAGGGTAACTCTTAACTATTGTGGCTTAAGGACATTGAAAAAAGATATAGACTGGAGGTAAATGTCAAGTATAACTCAGTAACAATGTACCTTAAGAACATTTATTTAAAAAAAAAAAAAAAAAAAAAAAAAGGTGATGTGGGTCAACAGGACCACTAGACAGCATGGATACCCTAGAGTGCCTTTAGGATTCAAACCATGCACTCTCCCACTGAAGATATTACTCCTCTGTGGTACCACTAGGCACCAGGGATAACAAATAATTAAAACTTAAAAAAAATAAAGTATAAATTAGGGGAAAAGATCTTGAACTCTGCAACAATGACAGAGGAAACAGCAGTACTTGCCCATTAAACTAACTGATAAATTAGTGCAGCATGTTTTTATAATATAATGAGGATTTCTGGCAGTATTTAAGACCTGCAACAGTTTGTGAGTTATGAGGGGGGAGGGACAGGGCACACAAAAGCATAACTCTCAACCTTTTAATGCAAGATCTTTAGGCAAAGCCAAAACTAATGCTAAAGATGCACTTTCAGGGATGGATTGCAATTTTTCCTTTTTAAACTTATAAAGTTGCTGGAATAACAGCTGTAACAGTAGCGTCCATTTACAAAACAATATGAACTGTGAAACTCTAACATCTGGCATTAATGATTGACTGTAATCATCCATGATTTATGAGGGCAGGAAAATAGACATTGGAGATGTTTTGACAACATAGAGACAGGTACTGGGTATGTGGCATGTGTGTGATATATATATATATATATATATGTGTGTGTGTGTGTGTGTGTGTGCGTGTGTATATGTATGTAGGTATGTATGTTTTCTTGTGTGAATGTGTGTGGAAGAGTGAAGGGGGTGTGTCTGTGCCAACAACATGCATGGACCAACAGTGTTAACTACTACAGGAAAGTGCTGATCTTAACTTACTCTAGTTAATTGCAACCCAGAGACATGCAAATTACCCATTAATGAGGTCTCTCCTCATTGCAGCAAATTTTTCTGTGAATCACAAATTACCAATTTGTGCAAACAGCCCCTTTTTACTGGAACTGTTAGCTTGAGTGATTGGGCTGATTCTGAATCCTCGATAAAATGTGTATTCATATATGTGTACATGTATGTGTCTGGGTGTGTGTGTGTTTTAATGTGTGTGTGTGTGTGTGTGTGTTTATGTATGTGTCAGTGTATAATACACGCATACTACACACACACACACACACATATATATATATATATATATATATGTGTGTGTGTGTGTGTGTGTGTGTGTGTGTATGGGTGCACTTCACTATTTTGGAATACTGATAATCTTGCATTATTTTAGCAAAATAAGGTTATAAGGGCATTATTTAAAAAAAATGCCCCTAACATTTGGCTTTTGACACCCATTACCTTTTGCCTGTCTATGTACAGAGCCTGACAGGATAATCATGATGACAAACCTAAGAATAACACACCACAAAGATGAGCAGAAATGTCTCAAACAAATCTCTTACTATATCTTTATTGCTACCTCAAAATGTTTCTCTCTTCCCACTCCTTTTGTCTCATCAGTCTTTTTCCTAAACATTTGCATGATGCCTTGTGCTGAGCAGCACCTGTAACTTATGGGAAATAGCAGTGCACAGCTCATGGCAAACTCTTGCGAGTGTTTGCCTTCAGCTGCATTAGTCTGATTCCCTATGCACTACTGTGCTTAGCCTAGCGATGCTATGTAAAGATCGGCTGATGGCACTATGAGAATTTGCACTACTATGCTTAGGCTCGCTGTGCTATGTAAAGACAGGCTTGATGGCACTATGATGAATTTCCAGGAAGTGTGGAGGACAAATGTGCTCAATGTTTTTTTTTTTTTTTTTAAATAAATTTATTTTTATTTAGTCCAAGATCTGGTTTCTGCCTCCGTCCTCCATGCACAATATTTGTGATTACTTTTTGAGTGTGTGTGCATGACTCCAATTGACTCTGTATATACACAGTACATCCTATGCATATTGATATACGCCATGACATTCAAAAATGCAACCCATTTGAAAGGGGATACTACACTTGACTTGTACCTTGATTTATGTATATTTTTGCATATCACATATAAGCTTGACTCATTCCACAGGTATATATGTCACATCTGCTATGGATAGATAAGTGCTAATATGTATATCAGATAATTATTCTGTTTATATCCAGATCAACCTGACACCTCTGTATATCTGTCGGGCCCTTTTGTATTTTGCTACATACATATGCAACATGCATGAACAGTCACTAACTTTCTACCATTCACAACATGCATGTTACTTAAAAATGTTTTCTTTCATCATTCAATATTATTATTGCAATAATTGCAGGTGTCCATGATTATTCTCAATGTTTATACACTGTTACAGGCATTTACACTTCCCTAACAACCATCAGTATTGTTATCTTCAAACACATAAGTCAATGACAGCCTTACAATTCTTTAACCTGTATGTGTGTTCTAACATCAGTCATGTGGCTATAAAGTATTTTATCATTGATCACTCCCACAGTATGCATTCCAGTGGCAGAGTACTTCCATATATCTGGTGCACGGGTGTAGCTAGGCATTCTCAATACAGTCACATGACCAACAGAAATGTTAATGAGCATGTCGCAGAACATGTATGGTGACAACCATACATTTAAGTATTTATATACCAATGTTTATAATTTGCATTTATATTCAACACAAGCTTGGTTAATACATTTAGATGTACATTACCCTTTCTATTGTTTACACATGACAACCAATGGCAGAGAAATGTCCCTTACTAAAATACATGACAAACAGCTGTAGGGATCTTTTAGTTTTCTTTATATTATAAATGATTAAGTGAAGAATATAGCTTACTGTCAGTTACAACAAATAACTTTCTGGATACACATTTGATATGCAATAACTGCACTAGATGCAAATATCAAATATCCTCCTATGCATCTATTTTCCTTGCTAATGGTTATCTTTACTCAGCAGTTTATAAACATGTACTCCCCCTTGTTAGACTATAGCTTTGTGTCCATCTCACATCCTTTGTCAGCATTTTCGGTTTTAGTTATGTATGAGTCACAAAAGTGAACATGATTACTTGATTAAAATAAACATAAATATTTTATTTAAAAATGCTCTTTGTGCGCTAATCACATTTATTATCTGAGTATAGTTTATCTGTCTAGCTTCCTCCTGCTTCTTGTTTGTTCATTAATCCCATTATATCTGAGTACAGTGGCCCTGTTTAGCTTCCCCTGGCTCTTGTTTGTGTACCAATCTCATTATATCTGAGTACGGTTTCCCCATTTACCTTCACATACCTTGTAATTCTTTCATTAAAATTGCCCTTGCCTTTTATTATGCTGTCTGCATGTGCTCTCTTAATGGGGTTTCTTGCACGTAGCAGTTAATGTTGTTACTGTGTGATCGAGCTTCCATGCACCCCTTTGTGGCCGATAACACTTGTACTGGCCACGAACAAGTGCTGTTGAACATATTGACTTGTTTAGCAGCTTGCATATTAATCATGCTAACATGCACAAATCATGTAGGCTTAGCCTGAAGTGTACACACTTGTTAATGAATCCCCAGAAATGTCTTTATCAAATACAGAAACATGAAATAAAACTGTAACTGATGTTCTTGCCACTTCGAAGACGTTACATATGAGGAGTAACTAATCATTTTCAATGTAAGAAGGAACATAAGCAATACCTACACCAACCTAGGGAATTAGAACCAGTTTTTCATGATGATAGATGATTTTGCATGAAGAGCTGCCATGCTCAGGGTGTGTGTAATTCAAAAACACAGTGAGCACAATTGTGGAAAGCGGAGAAATCCTGCTGTTTGCATAATATGCAAAAGATGATACAAGGAAATTGATACTGGTATTGCTAGTAAAATGAGGACTAATGTATATGCAAATGAGGGAAACAACCTGGCTGAGTGATTCAGAAAAATATATATTTGTAGAAGAGATGCTATTTCCAGGGTTCTTTACTGCAGCAAGCACTTGAAGTTATGTGAGACAGACAATGAAAACATATACAGGATCTCTACCAGACTAATAAACATGTATATCTAAGAAGTTATAGGCACTTGTTAGCAGTGCTATTAGTCATAGTACTACACATTGTTACCCTCAAAGCTGGCAGTTCGTCCATCCATAGCTAAAATATAATGCCCACCACAGCACAAAAATTGTGGACCACTATCATGTGGATATTGCCAACATGCAGGAGCTAGTCAAGATGTGTCATCCTCATCTGCAAGTGCTGGGGATGTGTGGAGTACCTATGCCTGTGAGCACTAAGGTTTGTGTGGCCTTGAGCATACTAACAACTCAATGAGATAAATTTGCTGAATAAAAATATGCCAATCACAAACATAAATGCTATCCAAACAGACTTATCTCAAACATATCAATCAGCTGCATGAACTTGTACAATGTTATATAGAGGATTAAGTGAGACAAATGCAAGAGCTCTGTAAAATGCTAAACGATATTGCACTTACTGAATCGTGCTGGCAGATCTTTTGCAATCTGATCTCACAAGGGCATCAGGTTGTTGCGCCTCCTTAATGTGATGCTATTATAGTAGCAATGTACCTCCATTCCTAGTACTGGGGATCCCTGTGCCCTGGAACAGGTCAGTAGCTACATGCTCCTACTCTTCTCTTTGCTGAAATTGTCTCAACCTACTATCCAAATGGGTTAATATCACAGAGACAAAGTAAGGAGATCATTATCAGGGTCCTCTGATTTCTACACATACGTACATGCAATTCACCCACATGTACTAGAGGTTCTTGATGGTTGACACAATCCTCAAAGGTTGCATGGGTACAGCATGCAGAATACATGGCAGATGTCAAACCTAACATGAAGAATACAGATAATGCAGTTTTTTGTTATGTACATGCATTGCACCCCCATGTGAGGATTCCCTGGGAATAACTACAGATCATTGCACAATACATTTGTCAAGTGAGTAGGCTGTTACACTGTGCTTTCCAGTTATGCAACTGAAGTCAATCATATTCTAAAACATTCAATGTAAAATAGGTTCCTTAATAATGCAAGGTGCAGCAACCAATGCAGGAAGGCATATGCAAATCAGGAGCTTTATTTAGAGGTTGTCGCAGTGGTGCCGCAGTTAACCTTGTCACCTCACAGCAAGTGGTTCTCAGGTTCGATTCTCATCTGAGGTGCCTTTCGTGTGGAGTCTGCACGATGCCCCTGTGTTTGCATTGGTTTCCTACAGGTACTCTGGTTTCCTCCCACATGCCAAAGACATGCATCTGGACCATTTCTCCTGGACCTCTGCTGAAAATAGGCTCTGTCTGACTTTCCCAGTCAACAAATATTAAATAAATAAAAAAGGTCAAGCAAAGTAAAGTGGCATGAAATGAAGATATGTACTGATATAATGTATGAATCTTCAGTACTTTCTTGCTTTGTATATGATTTGATAGGCTGGTGTGATTCGCAATAGTGCACAACTGTCTACAATAGCATTATGATGTATATGTATATCATTATTAATACAGACAGCAATGTTTGTTTACCAAATATATCCATATGGGAACATATTCCAGCAATGTAGGTCAGTAGTTAGTTATTTGGATGTACCACTCAACACTGATCTATGTTGGAACTCGCAGTATGTTGCTTATGGATGTATGCCTTGCATCCTGTATACTTGCTGTTTTTGTATTCTTGCATCCTGTATACTTTCAGCTTTTTACTAATGCATGCTTATCTAAACTGAGTGGAATTTCTTGCTAACATGACCCATGTTATAACATGGATACATACTGACTACAACAAAACTATTTCACATCTTTAGGATATGTGTTTTTATTTGAGGTTTTATGACAGCATGAAATAGCTAGAATTGGTTATGCATGGAGACAGGCCATTATCCATGGATGTGGGATGATATGGTCAGGAAGGTGAATGCCATTTAATACCAGCCTGTCAGTGTAGTATCAGACATGTACAGTTATGCACAGTGGAATGTAAAAGAAATTTAGGCAGCTAAGAATATCATCTGTTCCACTGAATGATATGGAAGAACTTAAGTATGAAGCAGGCAATGCAACCAGCTTAAACTCACAAAACTAAGTGTGATATAATTTAGTCAAAGTCAAAGTAAACTTTATTGTCATTTAGGACTACACAAGTGCAGCTTAAATGAAATTCCGAGTAGCAACTCACCAGAGAGTACATAGGAAGCAAGGATAACAAGTGCAACAGTATAACATTTCAGTTTAAAGAAGATATTTGATACAAGACCCCAGAAGGATAAATAAACCAATAATAACAGCAAAAAATACAAGCCCCCCCCCAGACATTCATAAGAAGAATACTGTACATAGCATCATGACAGAGTAGGATTGCAAGATTGTCCTTCTTTGGTCATCTGCATCCGACAAACAGCAGGCAATTGCACATGAATAAGAAAATATATTGCTATATCAAAGAATAAAAAAAGATATTGCACATTTTTCAGCTGAGCTACTTATTGTGAGTGATTACTGACTGAATAATCAGTGGCTGATATCAGAGTTTATAAGTCTCAACACTGTAGGGTAGAAGCTGTTTAAGTATCTGGTGGTCCAGCAGCAGATACTCCTATATCACTTGCCCAAAGACAGCTGTGTAAACCAGCCATGTGCAGGGTGAGAGGGGTCACAAATTATTTTGGATGCACATTTAATGCTTCTTGCTGCAAAGAGATCATGGATTGATGGTAAGTTGGTGCCCATGATTTTTTCAGCAACTCGTACCACTCTCTGTAGCTTCTTTCGGCTATTGTACTGTTCTCAAACCAAACTGTGAAGCTACTAGTGAGAATGCTCTCAACTGCTCCTCTGTAGAATGTGTTGAGAACAGTAGGTGGGAGCTTTGCTTTTTTGAGCCTTCTGAGAAAGTGGAGACGTTGGTGTGCTTTTTTGACCAACTGTTCAGTGTTCACAGCCCAATATAGATCCTCCAAAATGTACACCCCCAAAAATTTTGCAGATTTAACCCTTTCCACATCTTCACCATTTATCATAAGCAGTGGGTGTGTTGTTGACCTTTTCCTGAAGTCTATAATGATTTCTTTTGTTTTATTGACATTCAAGTCAAGGTTGTTCTTAGCACACCAGTCAATCAATGAGTAGACCGCATCTTTATAAGCTCTGTCATCCTCCCCTTTGTTGAGGCCCACAACCATAGTATCATCCACAAACTTAATGATGTGATTGGTGTTGTATTTTGCAGAACAGTCATGGGTGAGGATGGTGAACAACAGAGGGATTAGCACACAACCCTAAGGAACACCAATGTTGAGTATTATGCATCATGAGTTGTTGTTGCCCGCACATGATTTCTGCAGTCTGTTCATCAAGAAGTCGAGGATCCAGTTGCACATGAGCTTGCTAACTCCAAGATGTACAAGCTTGTCAATAAGCTGCATAGGGACCACTGCACTGAATGCCGAGTTGAAGTCAATAAACAACAGCCTGACATAGCTGTTTCTTCCCTCCAGATGATCGAGTGAGAGGTGGAGTGCCATTGAAATAGCATCCGCATTGCATCTGTTAGCCCGATAAGCAAACTGCAGAGGGTCGAAGGGGGATGGAAGGTTTGCAGACAGATGCCTTTTAACTAGCCTTTCAAAGTATTTCATGACATTTGAAGTTAGAGCAACTGGTCTGTAGTCATTCAGGCAGACTGGATTACCTTTTTTGGGGGGAGAGTCAATATTTGTCACCTTGAAGCAAGAGGGAATTTTACCATGAATAAGGGAGGTGTTATATCAGTTAGAACTGAGCATAGTTGGTCTGCACAGCCTTTAAGTACTTTGCCCAGTATTTTATCAGGACCAGCAGCCTTCCTAGGGTTCACTTTCTTAAGCTGAGATCTCACTTCATTGAAGTTAAGCCTGAGCATCCCCTCCTCCTGGTCGATAGGTAGCCGTGTAGCAGCCATGTTGCTCTTCGCTTCAAATCTGCCAAAGAAGGAGTTCAACCTGTCCAAGAATTCATTGCTGTCTTCACACTGAGCTGACCTGGTCTTATAGTCAGTAATTTGTTGTATCTCTTACCAGAGACTCTTGGTATCCCTCATATCTGCAAACTGACTTTGTATTTCTTTCCATATTCCCACTTGGCCTCTTTAATGCCCCCTTTTAGGTTTGCTCTAGCTGTACTGAGACCCTTCTTATCCTTGGCCCTGAGTGTCACATTTCTTGCCTTCAGGAGATCATAGACTTTGTTGTTGTGCCATGGCTTTTGGTTTGCTCTGATTGTGATGCTTTTGATGTCAGATACATCATCAACACACTTAGTGATGTAAGCTATTACTGCTGCCATGTAATCATCTATGTTTACCAGTCCATCTGATGTAGCTGCCTCTTTGAAAATGTCCCAGCAGGTGTTGTCAAGGATCTATATTATATCAGCGAACACTTAACATAGCGAACGCTGTATAATCAACCCTAACAGGTCCCTCTTTGTTTCTCTGTTCCTTGCCCTGGACGCACACCCCTGATGTGCAGCCGGCTATCATTTGGTTAGGACTGACTCCCTACACAAGACCACTGACCTGCCCTGCTGGAAACTACCCGTACCCAAGACGTATCTTGATGACTGCCTCCCTCTAATTGTTTTTGAATGTAATTCCAGAAAGTTAGGACTGCCTCCCTATACAAGACCACTGGCCTGCCCTGCTGGAAACTACCCGTACCCAAGACGTATCTTGATGACTGCCTCCCTCTAATTGTTTTTGAATGTATTTCCAGAAAGTATGTCCAAATAATGCTTCTCATTTTGTATCTTACCATACTGTTGTTGTAGTCCATGCCTTATTCCCTTGATAGCTGCCCCCTGCACATCACCAGGTCACGCCCAAGTTGTTTAATCCTCTACCTGCTCTGTTGTTTTCCTCCCTCCCCTGCTTTTCTATAAGTAACCCTTGCTCTTTAGGGCCCCTATTACTTTTTTCTCTCTCCTCTTTTGCTCCTATTCTTTACCTACATCTGTTCTTAGCCTCCCATTTCTGCACTACCTTATCCTGCTGACCTCTGCTACTGTTTTTTCCCTGCTGTTGTTTTTCTCCTGGCATTCTATCCTCTCCTAGTCTCTCTCAGCTGTGCCTCCATTTTATAGTCCTTTTCCACTCTCTCTAGGCCCCTTGTACATGTATTCCTACATGCTCTCCTAATAGTATTTTTTTCTAGGTTTCTGCAGCTCCAGCCAGTGTATTCCCACTCTGTTCGCACTGCTCACTTCACTACCCTACCCCCAGTCTCACCTACTCCCTTATCAATTACCTTTATATTATCCTGTCCCTCCCCATCCTGTCCAAACGGCCACCCACATTTCACTTCCTGTCTACCCCTAACCCCTCCCCCTCTACACACTAACCACTAACATATCTCCTTCCTGCTCCTATTTCCCACCTCTTACACCATCACTACTTACTTCACTTCCCCCAAACCTAACCTATTCCTAAAATCATAATCCCTCCCACACACAAACCACAACCATAGCATGCTACTTTTATACCTCCTATTACCAATCCTAACTCTGCTTGCAAATCTATCCTCCTATCATGCTCACCTTTCCCAACCTTTTCTATACTCTCCTACCACATGTACTAGCAACCAATCCTCTCCTTCCCACCCCATCTTAATCTCTCCATCTCTCTTTACCATCACCTTCCACTGCTATCACAAACTCATTAAACTTGACATCTACTCCCTCTCCTATAAACCCAAGCCAAAATGTTACCACCACCATTTCTCAGCATCATACCCTACCTCAGTCCCCAGCAATGTACTACTCGCTAGTGATATTTACCCAAATCCAGGCCCACCCTCCCATATCCGTAACCCTACACCCATAAACAGCTCCACCACCCCTACATCCTCCCACCACCCACTCCCAACTCAACCTCCCTTAAATCAAACCTCACAGTACAAACACCTTTCTATCTACGCCCTGAATATAAGAAGCCTCACTAATAAAATCTCTGAGCTACATGCTTGGATAGCTCATACCACCCCTCATATCATAGCCCTATCTGAAACCTGGCTAAAACCACACATAAACAATGAAATTCTGCCACCTGGTTACAACATCTACTGCTCCGATAGACTCGACAAAAAAGGTGGTGGTGTTGCCATTCTCCATTCAAATAATCTTAACCTCTCCACCATTCCCACACCTATTCCTGATTTCCTCCCAGCTGAACTCATCATTCTCAATTGCCATCTAAACCCACATAAGACATTTGTCATTGCCTCCATTTATATTCCCCCTGGTAATAATATTCCAATCCTGGAATCTATCCTCTCCTGGTTCTCTCACAACATACCCTACGAAACGGTCATCTTAGGAGATGTTAACATAGACTGGGTCAAACTTGCCACTAACTCCCCACAGCTCTCCATCAACCTCTACGGATTCCACCAACTAATAACATCCTCTACTTACCTACATAATAACACCTCTTCCACTTCAACCATAGACTGGATTCTCACAAACTCTCCCAACCTGTACCACAATCCAACTACCTTACCTAATTCTTTGAGTGACCATCATCCTACAAGCGTACTATGCCACTCTTCACAAGCACTCAAATCTCACTCCTATGGAGACTGCCGTAACTTTCTTAACTTTAATACTACCCAATTCAACTCTATCCTCTCTTCTATTGACTGATCCATCCTTTAAACAACTGCCCCTAAATGATGCTGTTCACAAATTTAATAGCATATTCCTTGATATTCTCAACTCCCTAGCCCCTACAAGACATATCAGAATCAAATCTAACTCTGCCCCCTGGCTTTCTAAAGAAGCTAAATCACTCATGAAATAATGTGACAACACTTGGAAAGCCTGGACTAAGTATAAACAACCTACCCTACTTAACAAATATAAAGAACTTCGGAATCTTGTCAAAAGGCATATCTGTAAGGACAAAAAATCATACTACAACTCTCCCCAAAATAACTGTAAAACAAATCCACAAAACTCTGGTCCACCCTAAAGAAAATTCTCAGTCCCGGGTCCAACTCAAACCCCTCCCCTTACCAAATAATAGCCCTCTAGAAACTGCTACCCTTCTAAGTAGACACTTTGTTGAAACTGTCCAGAAACTTACTCTCTCAAATCACAACTCAAATAACCCCTATACCCCTCCCAAGCCTCAAAACAGTAATCTTTTCTCCTTCAAACCAGTCCCTCTTTCTAAAGCTTAAACCTGGCTCTCCCTCCTCTGACAACCTCCCTCCTTCCTTCCTCAAATTAGCTGCTGAATCCATAGCCTACCCAGTATCTATCTTAATAAATAGATCTATCCAGGAATCTACAGTACCAGACATTTGGAAATCCTTCTTCACTACCCCCTTGCATAAAGGGGGAAACTCAACTGACCCATCTAACGTTTGTCCAATTGCCATCCTCTCTCTAAACTCTTAGAAAAATGTGTACACTCTCAACTCCTAAACTATCTCCCTAGAACATAACCTCCTCACACACTCCCAACATGGCTTCCGCCCTAATCACAGCACCTCTACATGCCTCCTGTCTTTCCCACACTCAATAGCCAAAGCTCGAGACAAAGACCTCCTAGTATCCAGCCTCTTTCTTGACCTCTCAAAAGCCTTCAACACTGTCTCTCACCCCCTGCTTCTAACTAAACTTTCTACCCTCAGTCTAGCTCCCACCTCCCTAACTTTTTTCTCTAGTTATCTCTCTGACAGACAGCAATCTGTTCTTTGGCTCTCTTCCTACCTCTCAGTAACCACTGGGGTGCCTCAAGGCACCATCCTTGGACCCCTTCTATTCAACATCTTTACAAATGATCTATATACCTCCTGCAAACAATCTATACTAGTTCAATATGCCGATGATTCAACTCTCATCTGCACATCCAACAATATATCTGGCCTTCACACACTCACCCAGAACACCTTTCTTTCTGTAGAAAAATGGCTTGCTGAAAATCTTCTTATCCTAAACCCCAAGAAAACCAAACTTCTGCTATTCTTCCCCCGGACTCTCTCTCACCTAAAGTCTAACTTTCTTATCTCATCCTCTAATAACACCACCATTCAACGTGACTCCCACACAAAACTTCTAGGACCCATCATTGATGATGAACTTAAATTTAACCTACACATCCTTCAAAGTATAGAGAGAGCTCAGCAAAAGCTTGGTATGCTCTACCAAAATCACAGATTCCTAACCTATCATGCCAGACTGTCCCTGTCACAGGCTCTTCTTCTCCCCTCCCTACTCTATGCCACCCCTATACTAACTAATATTCAAGCAACTACTCTGGCAAAACTACAACAAACGTACCACAAAATAGCAAGGTTTATCACAAACTCCCCACATAACTCACACCACTGCATCTCAATCAACTCACTACAATGGCTAGAACTCCCACAACAACTTCTACTATCTCAGTTACAAACTATTCATTCCATATTGTATAAACCATCTTCATGCCCTGTCCTGTCTTCCTTGGTATCCATCTACACACCAACTCGCACACTTCGGACATCTAACCAACAACTCCTTAACATCTACCAACCAAAAAAATCTATTGGTAGATTACTTTACAAATCCACCCTATCCCAGGCATGGAATAACCTCCCATCCCAATTATACTCCATCTCACACCCTTTACAATTCAAGGAAGAACTCAAACTACACTTTTTTAGAACCAAAAGTTATTCCTGCATGACCGTATCTAGCTCTACTTTCTCTCTGTAGTGCACTCTTCATTACAACTTCACAGCATACTTTCTTCTCATTCCAGTACAATGTCTGTTGTACCACCACCAAATACATTCCTCTCTGTATCTTATTTCTCTCACATCTACTTTTCGCCAACATTGTTTTTCAACTCTAGACACTTTTTTCACCCCTCTCATGGTTCCAATTATATACCTTACTATGCCAGTTATAAAATTAGATACTTACACCACTCACACATTGGAAAAAAAACTTTTTTGTTTGGTGTGCCTTTGTAATTACAGAATATATTTGAACTTGTACTATTTTAGCCAATTAATGATTGTTTTAATCTCTTATGCATGTCATTATTGTACTCTTAACTGTTATGTGCACTTAATAACTCTCTGTCTGTAATTGGAGCTTTTCTCCTCGAGTTTCCACTGAAAATGGGCTCCTAGCCCAGCTGGACTAACACGGTTAACTAATGTCAATAAAAAAATAAATAAAATAAATGAATACTTGTACACCTGAAATACCTGCACAATAAACTAATGGGCACAGTATTTTTTAACATAAGGGGTGGTGTAAGCCACAAAACTTTGGGCTAGGCTTATAAATGCCTTAGGGCAGATAGCCTAGTATAAACCTATGAACCTATGAACCTAATAATATGTCAAAACACCAAAATGCCGACCACATAGAACAGTAATTTCTTTCCCGGGAAAAAAAATCCCTGCTTCGTACAAAAAAAAAAAAAAAAAAAAAACTCAAACACAAAATAAAGTGAAGGGCTTCATCCACCATACCCCTACCCATACTTAAATATGCCAACTCCGAGATCGCACCACAGTGGAGGAAATGGCAAAGTCTCGAAAACAGCCCAGTGATTGTTTTCCCTGGGAAAAAAAATCGCTGTTCCGTGCTTTCGGGATTTCACCATTTTGAATTAAGAGGGATGATTAAACAGTGTTCGCTATTTTAATGGTTCACTGAATTAATAGGAATCCATTGTCAAAACAGTCTTGGAGACATTCCAAACCCTCTCATGTCAGACCCTGATCTGCTTAACTGTGGTCTTTTCTCTGATCAGAGCCGGTTTGTAGGCTGGTAGAAGCATGATGGTAAGATGGTCAGAGCTTCCTAAGTTAGGTTGTTGTATTGCTCTGTAGGCAGCTTTGATGCTGGAATATGCCTATTCCAGAGTGTTAGCACCTCTTGTAGGAAAATCTACAAATTGATAATAGTGGGGTAACACCTCTCTCAGATCCGCTTGATTAAAATCACCAGCAATCACATGTGCAAAGTCTGAGTTTTTCATCTGCAGCTCACAGATAGAGTTATAAAGATTGCTCAGGACCTCAGTGGTGTTTGCACTGCGTGAATGTATACCACATATTAGAATATTTTAACAAAAAGCTCTTCCTAGTAAGGAGTCAGGCTTCTACATTGTATTGGAGAGCAGCATACAATCCAGCTTTACCACCTTAGAAGGGAGTTTAAGCTTCTGCACTCTGGTGAGTAGGTGTGCACAATTCAATCTTCCCACCAGCCCCATCCACCGTTCCTCATTATGCCAGATTTTCTTAAATATTCTCATTTATTCTGCGAATAGTCCTGGACTGATTAGTCAGTCATTATGTTACTTCCTAAATCCACCCATTTTTCTTGTGTCACAGTCTGTTCATAGTTTCTGGTGGTCCTCTTCTTTTGTATCACTTCCTGTTTTGTACACCTGAAATACCTGCAAAACCCCACATCAGAAACACTCCTGCTTTTTACAGCCAGTCAAGAGTACTATCCCAATTTGGTTACTCTTACATGCTAATCATTGTCTTACATTTGGATATTCCTGGGTCTTTTCATGTCACTAACTTAAAACCTCAAAAGCCACAAAACTAACAAAAGTAGGTGTCAAGATGCTGAACACTCAGACATAAAACTGCAGCCTAAAAAAATCCATACTCATCTGTGGAGACATTCATCTCAATGCTGACTCTCTACCAAACAATACTAGGGATTCTATCTTACCTTTCTAGAAAAATGTCAATGGGCTGAAAATTGCATTCAGCAGTGTCAAAAGTATGTGCAAAAAAGGATCAGCAATCCTCACATGCCATAGATACTATATCTGAGATGTGGATTAAAACATATAATACTGACTCTGAAATCCTGCATCCTGGATATGACATTATTCAACAAAGCAGAGATTACAAAAGGAACAGTGGAATATTTGTTTCTTAATTTATTGATTACTTCAATAGTGTGGTGAGTTGGTAAGTGAGATAGTTTGCTGACCCCTTTTCAGCCATGACTTGGGCCAAAAACATGATAAAGCAATAAAATACAAAGAGTAATTGCAAAAAGCAAGATTTCCAACACATAACCTTACACAAAGGTTGCATATAGACTTAGAAATGAAATCAAAAGAATAACAACTGGATATCACCCTGATTCACTAGCAGAAATGCAATGAAAAACAGATGCAGTTGCATAGGTTGATATAAGCTGTCAGATTAGCAAAGTGTTCCAAGCTACCAAACTCAAGAGTGATTCCTTCTTCTGCTGTGGGTGTTCTTGTCTCCACATGGAGTTGTTAGTTTATATCCCTTATTTGATAAGCTTTGGTTTTGCAGTTCAGCATAAGGTTTCAACACAGTCCAAAGTTGCTGTCATTTGGATGCAACATTAAACTGAGGTAAAATCAGTCTGAGCTGGTGGTTATGGTAAATGTAAAAGATCCTGTGGCACTTTGCACCCACAGTTATATAATCATCCATCCACAGCTATAACTTGTCACCCACACATATAAGTATTCCACAGATTCAACTGTCCCAGCTGCCCCTATGATTACTATGGGCCAAGTCCTCTCAGCCCTCTCAAAAGCTAAGATCATGTCTTTCAACTACTCCACACTCTTTTTTCTTTCACTCAGAGCTAAGAAGATCTCAACCAAATGTGGTGGTAACATACCAAGTTGCATAACTGCCTGATTATCAATGCCAAACATAACCTACCTGAACCTCTACTTATCCTCTATAATCTAAGCCTCTCTACTGGTTACATTCCCCAAACCTGAAATACTGCCACTGTAACACATGGATGGCTCAACTATGTACCTGGTAACTATGCACCCACTAGTTTCAGAAGCCTTATATATGAAAATGTGGAATGGATTTTCTTACACTTCATTAATATGGCATCTCCTCTAGAACCAAAGCAGTCTTAATATCCCCTTGTTCACTTAGCATCAAACTCATTATGGAATATTATTCCCCTTTTGGCATTTGTTTTTTCAAAAACTATCACTTAATTTGAGAGATGTCAGAGATTTCTAACTAAAGAGATCAGTGGCCTCAAAATCTTCAGTAATCTGGACCGACAGGGGTCCCTCTCTCTGTACTCAGTCTCACAGACTCCTCTGTAGTGACCTGTGTTTAACCTTTTGAGCCATGAATGAATTATTCTTCCTTGACCTCTGATTCTTGCACTGAATACATGGGTGTTCAAATAACCAGATAAAGGACCTAAATCATCAATAGATAAACTAGACATGTTGGCATAACTGGATTGTATTTTAACATATTCCCTACGTCTGAAACAAAGTTTCTGTCAAGTAGAGTAACACCATTGTCACCTTCAAGTTCAACCTAGATAACTGGATGGGCAGTCTTAAATTTTCCCGGACTACCTTTTTGTTTCCTTCCTTAAGCTGGAGTGAACTTTTGAATATGGTTTATTGACTGACCTTATAATACTCTGTATACTGATTGTGTAACACTTATCTATGAAATAATGAACCTAATAACACTTAAATATGAACTTGAATAAAATAATATTGGATACCACTGGGAAGATAGCATCCATTAGCAACTGTTAGCATGCAAAGTGATACAAACAATGCATCAGTTAGTAAGTGGGCAGCAGTAACACAGATAACACAAGAGTAGCTCTCATGAGTCTTCCAATAAATAATAAAGCATGAGTTAACATCATTAATACAAGTGAGTAACAATGAACATAACTTCCATCTGCAAGCATAAGTATGTAAGAGTATACACAAGTAAAACATACTAACAGCATGAACTGTGTAAGATGTGCAGGAATCTGTCCCACATATCTAATGCATCTGCATTTGTAAAAAGAGTTTAACCATCTATTTTAATAATATTACCTGTAATATGACTCATGCAAATCAATATTTTCATATGATGCATCCATGGTGGATTGTAGTTAATTATAGTTAGTTATAGTTAATTTTTATTGTTCTTTTTCTTAATCCCTATTTCATAAAAAAAAAAAAAAAAACTATATTGGCTGCAGTTAAGATTAATAAATGCAAACCCATAACCACTTGAGGATTAACATCCCTCCCAACACTATCTATAACCCTAAAAAATGCATCCTTACATGGATAATTAAAACTATTGAATCAAAGAAATTGTTATGGATGATTACACATTTCTACACAACATATGTCATAAATTCATAGGTTTGGAAAAAACGTCCAAGGACTATTGGCCATTGAAGAACTCATGCCTCGAATCCCACACTAGAACTCTTGAGTGCCAGTTCCTTCTTGAAGGCATGGATTGATGTGCTGAGTTTAACTGCGATGGAGAGTTTACTCCATAGGCATGGGAGCTTTTGAGATTTGAAGTTGTCATATTTTACTGTACTGCTTTTATTAACTTTATTGTGGTCAAACATTCTTTTGTGTTTAGGTCATCAAGGAAGCATTTTAAGGAAAAGTTTCAAATGGTAAGGGGTCTTTTAATGCTCTGTATGTCAGGCATAGGTCTCCTCTAAGAAGGTGGCAATATACAGAAAAGAGAGAGAGCTTCTGTATTCTTTGGCTATAAGACGAGACTTGAAGTCCTTTATTTCTCTTTTCTGCAATTGCACCAGATAACGTGTGAATAAGTTACACAGCAGAGTACAGTGTTCTATAACTGATCTCATAACAATACCTTCCTGGCATGTGTTTTGACCCTGTGGAATATTAAGTGGACAGTTCCTTATGTTTTGCAGACAGCACCTACGTGAATATCAAATGATAGGTGATTTTTTACAAAGGTTCCAATGTCTTATTTTGTCAAATGTTACTTGTTTCCAGACAAATCATCATGGAGGATTCAGCAAATATAAGAATGCTGAGTTTTGATACTGAAGATGTGGCTATGTAGACTACAATATTTATGTAACTAAGTGGCACGTGATGGGAGGTAGTGTCAGCAGTTCTAAGGACAATGTTGTCAAGTTTCCAGTTGTCTGTATATTTGGTGAGACAGATACAGAACTTAGTTTCGATGTGTGAGAAGAAGATGCCAATCCACAGTGGCCCAAGGACAGACCCTTGAGGGACTGGTGACAAGCAGTGGCGAGGTAGGAGTCCCCCTGTTCTTACCTCTTGTACATAACCATGCAGCCAATTGTGACTTCAAGTTATTATAAATTTACTTACGTTTAGATGCCCCATTTATATATGATTCCATGACGGGGTATAGGGATGAATGCTTCTGAGACATAAATAGACAAAAACCTTCATCCTGGATAGCAGACACATTCTCAAAGAAATTTATAAATTTAGGCACATCTTTGATGTACAGAATTACGTTATAGAGAAGGAGGTTTCCTGTGACTGCTGAATAAATTCCATGATGATTCTCTCCATTAACTCTTGAGATATATCTGTGAGTCTGCTCAATTTGTAATTACTTGCATCTGTGGGGCCACCCTTATGTATTGAGACAACAACAGCCTGCTTCTGCATAGCAGAAAGGTGTGCAGTTTTTACTGGTCTGTTATATATTATTGTTCATATACTTTAGGACAGAGTCATAAACACACACTCTCTGCAACTTAGAACAATTAGTAGCTTTAAACACAAAGACCTGGTCAATATACACGAGCGTAACACTAAAGACATGCATGCTTCAACTGGCAGTCACACCTTGACCCTGAGGATCCCCATTCCAGCTAGTCTGCTACTAAGCTGAGTTCTGGTTACACTGCTTGAACAATGTCTGACTGTCCTTCATAGATACACACATGATTCACATAGACACACAAGAAGAGAACGAGTTTAATACCACATCATCTCAACCATGGTACAGGAGCTCATTAACTTCCTCAGCACAATATGTAAAAGTGAACAGACAAAGAGGGGAAATAAGTTGTGTGTCAAAACAACTTTTTAATCCAAATTTCAGATGAACTGCTATACAAACTAGGAGTTTTAAAACAAAGGCTTGCTTAGTGCATTAACAGTGTGACCCATGTTGGAATTGGGCATCATCATTCTGGCTAGTTTTCCACTAGTCTATTGAAGCATCTGAGAACTGTACATGGTGATGAAGTATACTATTTCTCTCTCTCTCTTTCTTGTGTGCAGACATGATTCATGCAGACAGACTAATACTCAGTTTTTCTCTGTCATCTATTGCTTTACTTAAGAAGCCTGGTATTCAAAGTGTATTATTTTAACTACAAAATGTCATAAAATCACAAAGCTAAGCTTTTTCTAGGCTACCTAGTGGTCCCAATCAACTTCTTCTTTTGGCTGCTCCCGTTAGGAGTCACCACAGCAGATCAACTGTTTCCATTTCTTCCTGTCCTCTGCATCTTGCTCTGTCACACCAACCACCTGCATGTCCTCTCTCACCACATCCATAAACCTTATCTTAGGCCTTCCTCTTTTCCTGTTACCTGGCAGCTTCATCCTTAGCATCATTTTCCCAATATTCTCTGCATCCCTCCTCAGCACATGTCCAAACCAATGTAATCTTGCCTCTCTGGCTTTGCCTCCAAACCTTCCAACTTGCGCTGACCCTCTAATATACTTATTCCTAATCCTGTCCATCCTCGTCACACCCAGTGCAAATCTTAACATCTTCAACTCTGCCACTTCAAGCTCTGACTCCTGCCTTTTTGTCAATGCCACTGTCTCCAACCCATATAACATAGCTGGTCTCACTACCCTCTTGTAGACCTTCCCTTTCACTCTTACTGGTACTAGTCTGTCACAAATCACTCCTGACACTCTTCTCCACCCACTCCATCCTGCCTGTATTCTTTCTCTTCACCTCTCTTCCACACTCACCATTACTCTGAACTGTTGATCCCAAGTACTTAAACTCATCCACTTTCGCCACCTCTACTCCCTGCATCCTTACCATTCCGCTATCCTCCCTCTCATTCACACACATATATTCTGTCTTAGTCCTGCTGACCTTCATTCCTCTCTAGAGCATATCTCCACCTCTCCAGGGTCTCCTCCACCTGTTCCCTACTCTCACTACAGATCACAATATCATCTGCAAACATCATAGTCCACAGGGACTCCTGTCTGGGTCCCAATCAACAAAAATGAAAAACACAACAATCATATACAAATATGATTTTTTTATACATAGCAAGATTCTATATAAATCAATATATAAATAAATGCTGAGTGCCCAAAACATATCATACAGTGGGAATAAAACCCAAAAGACCCAATTAGATAAGAAATGTTTTCTACACAACTAAATTGCAGAATTACTCACATGAAGAAAAGATCCAGCAGGTACATTTTATAGAAACCAGTTTCACAGGAAAAAGAAAAAAAATACACAAATGGCTGCCACCTTACATTTGTGGTAAATTCTGAAAAGAATAGCACTGCATATCATTTGCAAGTAAAAGCTAATGCACTTATCACTTAATCGACATTAAATAAATACTATATTAAACGTGATCGATGTATTCCATTTCCATTTATGTCAAAGATGTTTTGCATTTTTAGTTCATGAAGTAGGGTTGTCAGACACAGTCAGGGGTTTAAATAATGTGGTGAAAGGCAAGTTTAATTGTGTTGTATGATAAAACAGGGTACCCAACATCTAGGGCAACTGGGAAGGATATAACATAGGTTTACAGGAACCAGCTATAAGACGTTTGTTTTGGAGAAAGATGTGTATAGGTCTGCTGCAATAAGACCACCAAAATGCACCTGCTTAACAGGTAGTATAGAATTTAACACATGTCAAACCTATCAGCAGGATGCTTCAGAATAGAATTGCACCAAGAAGTGGCCACAGACAAAGGACTTGGAAAATTTATTTCACTCACAACACTGCAGAAATACAGAGCCATGCACTTTCCAATGTCCTTCCAAAAATGAAAGCATTGTAATAAGGATGAGGTTTGCACAAATGATGCAACAAATGATGCTAGAGCTGGAGATGATGCTTACTGAGGAACAGGCCATCCTCTGAACATTAGTGAGAGACTTCAGGTAAAATAGATCAATGAGAAGGCAGACATACAGGCAGCCTTCTGAGCATCTGAAAAACACGAAAGACCTTGGTTGCCTTGAAGATGATGACCTTTTGTGTGATACACATGCAACTGCTACTGCCTACAAAGCATACAGAGTTGCCCACCTGATATCCATGGCAAAGAAGTAATTATCCCCATTTATGCAGTTATTATCAAGCCAGTTACAGAATACTGAATCCTGCTCTGTAACCTACTCATGTGCCATCTAGTGCAACTGGGTAACCTACAAAAATTAACCACAAACAGAATCACATAATTTGAGATTTTCTTACAGTGAAAATGTGCAGCAGCCCACTCTTCTCTGTATCTTATCACTCTCTTAGAGAAGTTCTTTGCCTGACATAGATAGCATTAATGCCCAACTATTTGAAACTCTTTGCTTAAAATACCTCTCCCATGGGACCAGGGCACAAGAGGATGCCCTCTCTCAATAAAAATTAGTATCAATTGTGTCACACTGCCAGGCCAGCTATCAGAAATTTTGAAAATAATTCTGTCATTTGTGAATGTTGATATGATTTATACAGAAGTGTGTGTAAACTACTGAGCTAAAAGGATGTAACCACAGCATGCCCTGCTGGAAGAGCACAGCAATGTATATAAACTGTTGCAATTGTGTAAATGCATATGTTTTAAAAGTAGGAACTAGAACATAGAAGGTTAACTTGCAAAACTTCAGGAAAATAGTTGAAATTAAATTGTTTTTTATAATTGCTGGGCCATAAACAAAAGATGTTTTCTATCAGTGTCAGTGCAGTAGCAGACACAATGTCTAGCACTGGAAGTTTTTTGTATTGTCTTGAAAGAGAAGTAATTACTAGGTTTAAGATGTAGAAGTGTTTTATTGTTTTATGACTTCCAGGATCTGCAAACATCTGAGAGACAGGTATTTTTCATAGAGAGATGCTAAAATTCTGTTACTTTCTGACGAAGGGGGATTTACTTGGGAACTGAAGTCAGATGACAGAAGTGATGTCATCCAAGCTAACCCAGCAGTAATACCTGATATTAATTTAAAAACTCTCAGAGAGAGCATTCCGTGTTTTGTCTTTGACCTAACAAGAACATCCACTCATCATCACCTTCTGCACTTGTCTTGCTGTAAGTACTTTTTTAGGGCAGTGTAACTCTTTCAGATTCAGACAGGAATATAGTAAAGTGTATCTTAGATGTTTTCTTTATTTATTTGAGACTATCCTGCAATGTTGTTTTAAATATTTCCTGTGATTTTGAATTCTGATGTAACTGATTACTTACTGAGTATTGTCTTGTTCTTTTATTATTTATTATTAAATATATTTAAACCTTGTAATTGTGGCTGTTCTGTCTAGAGATATTTTAAGCTCTTAGAGTACTTGCATATCTATTTGGTGACACTGTACAGGCCACTCCTAAATAGTCTTGCTCTTGGTCAGACTACCATTTGGATAAATAGTAACATTGCACAGTAAGATTTGACATCCTTTGTTAAGGGCCTTAAATAGCTGATAAGAGTTGGCTAGTGGCAGTGAAAACTACCTTATAGTCTGGGCAGAAGGGGTCATAGCTAGTAAACCTGTGCCAGGTGTGTGTTTGTGTGTGGGTGTGTTTTTGTATATAAATCTAATCTCAAGGAGTGTGTGTGTCAGCTACTTGAGCAGGGACAGAAAGCACTGGTTGGAGAGAGAGGGTACTGGAAGTCTTAGCTTGGCCACTCAAATGAGATTTCAACTCTATAGCTGTGCCAGTGGGGAGTCTTAGAGATCTGGAGAAAGAGGGAGAAACCAGTCCCAGACTGACTGTGATCACTGTGTGCTCTTAAGGGAAATTGTACTTTACTGTGTGTGCAATTGTCATCCTCCTAGTATGTACATTCCCCACTGTTGAGGATTGAGGCTCCTCGATTACTGGGCCAGTACTGGGGCATCACAAATTGTATCATGAAATGAGGCAACTTCATAGAGTCCCATGCCTATGCAGTAAACTTCCCCTATCAGTTTCATGCATTCCACCAATTTATACTTTTAAGAAGGAAAACCATCTGCAAGTTTCAACACTGGCTCTATGACTTCAAGCTCCTCAATGGCCTACTGGCCGTTAACTTGTTCACCTAATTTATGAGTCACTAAATGAATGAAATTCCCCAGCACTTTCAAAATGATTATTTCAATTGTGAGGCAACAAATGATTCTGATTCAAAGCTGTGAGCATGTGTGTACATACCTGCAGCAAATCTTTCAAACTCTACATCTCTGCTTATACAACTCTGACTCACTGCGTGATTCCTGTATTAACCAACCTGTATTTTGACATGCAATTCTGAACTATAATCTTGCATCTGCTGTTACACAAGTGATCATAAACACACTTGACTACATACTAGTTGAAATTCTCCTCGGCTGTGGCCTGAAGGATTTTATCACGTGTCACTAAGTTCAAAACTTTAGAAAGATATAATTAGACTGCATCTATGAGACAATATTCTCATCAAATTCAAGCTGGTTGCTTATACAAGATCTGCCTGAGATGCAATCCTGTTGGGGAGTATCCAAAATTGTTTATATGGAATACTAAATAGAGAATTACTCTCTCACATGTTTTATCCAGTAAACTCGTATGAGACTTACAGGCCTTTTGCTAATTGGATGCCCAGCTTTATCACCCTCAACAGTAGCGATTACTAAGCTTTCCTTCCATGTTTTGAGACAAACTCCACATGTAATGCTTCTTGGAACAGACACTTATAAACAGCACAAGTGTCTTAGCAGTTCTTGATAAGACATATCTATTTAATGGGTTCAGGCACCTAGGCAGCAAGACATTTCCCTGTGGTACATTTGACTGGGGACACATGGCTGAAGTGACATTCAGCTGCAGAGAAATATGGCTGTTTGCAAATTCCCTGTGGGCAAAGAGAAGCACACACTGCCATACTCACAGCTTTAATAACCAAATGCACAGGGGGGAAACATTGTCCATGGTCTCCAAGTGAACATGAGACAGCAGGCAATATGGCAGGCATCAGCAGCAGGCTGGCCAGAGGGCATGTCAGTGGCAGTAAAAATGCAGTGCACAATGGGCAGTGCCTTTATAACTGGAGTGTGTAGACCACTGCCTCCTTCACAGTGTCTAGGGAACATTACCTAAAATGCGTACTGGAGCATAAATGTGACTACAGTAGAATGCAAGATTTCCTGCATGCTGTAGCACACTTCTACATGTTGTAGTTAAATAAGCATGTGCTGTACACTGAGCACAACACTCATTACTTCTTCTGCCGCCATGCATTTGGTTATTAAAGCTGTGAGTATGGCAGTGAGTGCTTCTCTTTGCCCACAGGGAATTTGCAAACAGCCATATTTCTCTGCAGCTGAATGTCACTTCAGCCATGTGTCCCCAGTCAAATGTATCACAGGGAAATGTCTTGCTGCCTAGGTGCCTGAACCCCTATTTAACCCATCTAAACCTGAAAACACACTTGTTTGTTTTTTTGTCATGGCCATCAAAATGTTTCCTGCCTTAATGGTATGACAATTCACTGTTATTGATACTCATATTGAAAGAAGTTATAGAGGCCCCATGTGTACAAGAGAAACCTTACTACTAAAGATATCTTCAAGTTTATATGGATCAATAAGAAATATATTATTAATCCCAAGCATATTTATTTATTTACTTTTTTTAAAACCAGGATGGTCTGACTGGCCATGCAAGACCCTTTTCTGTAGATTCCTGAGGAGATAAGCTCCACATTTATTTTCAAAAATATTAATTATAACAACAGTCTGGAATACAGAGTATTGTGATACAAAAGAGAAATGTTATGACAGCTGTATCATTCATTGAAGTAAAAATCTCATAAAATGTAAACTACCACACAAATATGTATTGAGAGTGGGAGATATTAGCTAAAAGATAGTTAAGTAGGAGGTAAGTTTGTCCAAAAAAGCTGGAGTAGAAATAAAAGAGAAGGGGTAGAAAGAAAATCAAGATAGCTTTGCTAGAAATAGGGTAACAATATTTTTAGGGTTAATATAAAGTCAGAGCAGAAAGAAAGATACAAGAGAGTGAAAAAAGGGATTGTGGAGCAGTTAGATTATAGTTATCTTGCTGAGTAAGCACATGAATAGAATCTGGAACCGGATAGAATTTCTTTTTTCTTTGAAGAGATTTAATGGCCATAATTGTCTAATTGTTGAGGGGAGTGAATTACATATGTTAGAAATGTATATGTAATATAAGGAGTCACTAGAGCTGTTGT
This sequence comes from Protopterus annectens, assembly GCF_019279795.1. Lineage (NCBI taxonomy): Eukaryota > Metazoa > Chordata > Ceratodontiformes > Protopteridae > Protopterus > Protopterus annectens. The sequence goes on from NC_056736.1 coordinate 395,082,127, forward strand.
TTGATTTACTAATATCAAGAAGGTTTCTGTCTGCAGAATAAAGACATCTTGGGGGATTACCAGTACCAACAATTGCAGAAAACTGACATATGTCTAAAAAGAGAGCATATTGTGTGCTAGTTTTAACTGTGAAAAACTAGTTAGTTGGAGAGTTCAGTCCAATGCGTTTTTGAGAGCTATGCAATGATGGGTTAAAATGGGTGACTTTGTGGCAAATTTCACAATTTAAAAAAAAAAAAAAAAAAAAAGAGGAAACACTGCAACCCTTGAAGCAAATGGTTCACCCAAAAATATACCAAACAAACTGCAGAGTGACACCAAAGCATGGCCCAGATACAAAAATGAAATATTCGATAAAAAAAAATGAAGTCTTTAAGCACATATAAAAATAGTAAGTGCTTTTACAATGGAGTACATTGCTTCATCAGACTAATACACAGTAACAATGTAGCAAACTATTTAAAACAAAGTGAAACACTTTCTTTTTATTTTTTTCTTAATTATTTTTAATAAATTAAAATGAAAATAATTATCGCATTACAATATAAATATAAATTACATATTAAGAATCATCAACAAACAATGAAACAACAAAACATTAAAAAAAACAACTATATACATGGCATCTACAATACATAAGTAAAATAAATTCTGTCATTAACAGTCCATTTATGTCATAACCGATGTAGTGTCTATTTGTCCAATAGTCTCTTTAATTTCAACCATGAATTTAATGAAGAAGTTATTTTAGTGGCTATCTCTTTAACTGTTAAGATTTCCATGTGACAAGTATCAGAAGCAATATTATAAAATTCTTCCATGGTTGGATTGGTAGTGGTCTTCCAATTTTTTTATGTTATTACTTTTCTTGTAATTGTAAGGTCCAAAGAAGAGAGTAATCAACTTTTTTAACACAACTGGGTATAGGAGCATTAAACAGAATTATGGATTTACTTAAGTTAAACTTATCAGTTAAAAGAGCCTGAAAAAAAGAAATAACATTACACCAATAAAGGCTTAATTATACTGCATTCATAAAACATGTGTTGCCAGTCAGCCATGGTGTCTGAGGCATATCTCCAGCATCCAGTTTTTTTATAAACATCAATTGTACTTTCTGTGGAGTGATAAATACTTTAGGTAGAAATTTCCAAGAGAATAATTTCCATCTTAAAGAAGTAGAAGTTTGTACAGAGGACAAAAGTATCATTTTTTTCAAAGTTTCATTTGGATGATTATTAATAGTTACAAAATATCTCCAATAATTATCATCACAAAACTCCATATTATTTTAACAATTTTATAGATTTTGGAGAGATGACCTTTTTCTGGAACAGTTTGATGGAGTGATATTATCAAATATTCTACACATTTTGGAATTTCCTTTTTAGATAATCTCTTTTCGATAGCATATCTACAATTTTGTATATTAAGCCACATTTCAGAATGTAGATTGAATTTAGTTAGAATATAATCTAGAGAGCATATTTTATTTTTGTCCATAAATTGAAACCAAAACATTAGTTATTTTCTTTAAATTTATTATTGAGAATGTATTAAATGTAATAATATTATTTTGTGTATATGCCATTGGAAAGATTAAGAATATCCAGGTAGCATTATTCAGGTGTCTTATACACTAGATTTTTGAAGTTAGAGATTGCCATAGCTATATAGGTTGAATTTATTGAGATTTTTTTGATATGCATGTATATGATCTTTTAATAATCAGAGAAACCGAGTATTATAAATTTTGCTATAACAATTACAATTTGATTGATTATTCATCATAAATATATTTTCCTGAATATCTTTACATTTAATATAATAGTTTTTGTTCGTCCACAAAATAATTCTTTTAATAATAGCAGATGTAGAGTATAACTCTATATCAGGCAGACTTGTTCCACCCTTGGACCAACTATGCAGATGATGCTTGAGTGCTACTCTAGGTCTATTAGGATGCCAAAGAAATGTAAGTATTAGAATATTAAAATGTTTTTAGAATTGTTTAGGAATGGGGAGGGCTAAGGATTGAATTATATATAATAATTTGGGGAAAGTATTATTTTTATAATTAAATATCTCTCTTCTATTGTAAATAGAAATTTATTCCACTTAATTATGAGATTCTTAATCTTCTCTATAGCTTCTTTGTAGTTTATATTAATTATATCTTTAATGTTCTTAGTTAATGTGATCCCTAAATATTTTATTTTATTATCAATAACTAAATATTTGGAGTGTTCTTCAGAAATACATAAAAATAAATTTCATCGGCATTAGTACACAACATTTTTGTCTTATTTTCATTAAATTTTAAACCGGATATGGACTGGAATTTATTGATAGCTTTAAAAAGAATATTAAGAGAATTTGAATTATCTTGTAAGGTTAGCAAAATATCATCTGCAAATAAGAGTATCTTCAAATTTAAATTATGCCCAAATTTAATTCCTTTAATATCAGGATTTGGTGTAGACTGCAAAAGGTTCCATTATTAAGGTGAACAATAATGGCAACAGGGGACAGCCTTGTTTTGTTCCCTTGGTAATGGGGATTGACTGTGATAAATAAGAACCAATTTTTATATAAGCAAATGATTTATCATATACATTTTTAATAAGTTGTTGAAAATCCATAGTTAAATTACATTCTCGCAATTCTAAGAAAAGGTAATCCCAACTTACTGTATCAAAGGCACAATTTTTATCTAAACTTAGTAAAGTTATATATTGCTTTATATTATTAGTATAGTCAATAATGGATAGAATTTTTTGACATTATCATAAGTATTCCTATTTTTTATGAAACCTGTCTGATCATTATTAATTAGATATGGTAAAAATTGTTGAATTCTATTTGCAATAATAGACATGTACATTCCCCTGGGTAATAATATAGCCACACTTGAAGACACCCTACACTGGCTAGCATGTCACTACCCCCAAGAAACCCTACTGTTTGGAGACTTTAACATAGACTGGGGTGCCTGTTCCTTAGAGTCCCCTACTACCCACATTAACATGCATGCATTTTCGCAAATTATAACTACCCCTGCCAGGCTAGGTAAACCCAACCAAAAGAAAGCATACTCGATTGGATATTTGTAAATAGCAACCCCAAACTGTAAAATACTTATAACCTTCCCATTGACCTAAGTGACCATCTTCTCACTTATATAGTTAAGCAAAAAGTCAATAATCCACAAATACCCTTTCTCAGAAAAGTCAGAAACAAAAATTACTTTGACCCTACCAAATTCCAGCAGGAACTTAACTCCTGTAATTGATCTATGCTAACTCACCTCCCATTGGAGGAGGCAGTTGTATATTTCAACAATAAATTTCTTGAAATCCTTAACTGGCATGCACCTGCCCAGTTAAAGTGAACTAAAGCAAAAACTGCACCATGGCTTTTTAAAATGTCTTGAATAAAAATTACTAACAGAAACAAACTTCGGGCTCTATAGCACTCTACTAAAGACCCCCATGATCAAGTTAAATGCCGACAAGCTAGGAATGAAACCAAAAAAATCTATCTTACAAGACAAAAAGGAATACCGCTGTAATTTACAGTCAACCGGAACAACCCTCAGAATTTCTGGGCAGGTCTGAATAATCTGCTTCATCCTGGTAAAACTTCCACCTCTATCCCCGCTGCTACCACTGATAAATCCCCTGAGGATGTCTCAGACAGTTTTAATTATTTCTTTACCGAGACAATTCAAGCTCTAGCTAGCCAATTACCTTCTAGCTCTCCCGGCCCTGACAGTACCACCCATATAAACTTACTGTCTTTCAGCTTCCAACCAGTGTCCACATCATTTATTCGCACCTTAATCAAAAAAATTAAAACCCACCACTCTCTCCGCTGACCAACTCCCTGCTGAATACCTTCAAAAATCAGCTGATGCTATTGCTTATCCAGTTTCAATACTAATTAATCATACCGTAGCTGAGGCTAAAATTCCCACCATTTGGAAAATATCCTATGTTATCCCACTACATAAAGGAGGTTCCTCCACTGAATTCTCCAACTACAGACTGATAGCTATACTTTCTACACTTGCAAAGATCATGGAAAAATGTATACACAAACAACTCATGCAACACCTAATCTAGAATCACCTCTTGGCCGATACCAAACATGGTTTCTGTCCACACCACAGCACAACCTCCACCCTGCTAGCTTTTACCAATACCATTAATAATAATCGTAACAATAATCAAATATCCTCAGCCCTCTTCTTGGATCTTTCTAAGGCATTTGACATGGTGGGTCATCATCTATTGGTTCACACTCTGCAGACTTTCTGCCTAGATTCTAAAGCCCTTCAATGGTTTAAATCCTACCTCAGTGGGAGGCAACAGGCTGCTCTCTGGCAGAATAAGCTCTCTAACCTATTACCTAACACCCTTGGTGTCCCACAAGGCTCCATATTAGGACCTCTACTGTTTTCCGTCTTTATTAACGACCTAAATACTGTCATCCCTAATATTAGCTGTATCCAGTACGCTGAGGACTCCACCCTGATTTTCTCAGCTACATCTTCTGCAGACTTGAGATCTGCTACCCAGTCCACCTTTAATACTATAGAAAACTGTCTCTCTGAATGTCGATTGTTACTAAATCACAGAAAAACTAAAATGCTGTTATTCTCACCCACACAAAGGTCCACTGCTTTTACCTTTACCATAAATGCAAAATATGGGACAATAATCTCCCCTGACCCTTCTACAAAACTACTAGGTGTCATTATTGATAATAACCTAAAATTTGACCTACACATAAACCAATTGATCAAGACCATCAATAAAAATGTGGGTCACTATACAGAATTAAAACCTTCTTAACCCCACCAGCTAAGATTGTCATAGCCCACTCTCACCTACTCTCAACACTTCTATATGTTCCCCCTTTCTCTCTAATCTAAACAAGTCTGTACTTAACAGACTGTCAACATGTTATAATCACATTGCCAGGTTTGCCACAGGTCTGCCTTTTAGAACACACCACTGCATCAACCTTAAACAACTTGAGTGGCTAGAACTTCCCAGTCTTATCCAATTTAACCTTCTAATTGTGGCCAAGAAAATCCTCCATAACCCAGATAATACACCAGGTCTTAAGAATATTATCACCCCCTATAACAATCTGAGACTGCTTCGCTCCTCAAACAAACTAATTCAGACTATCAAAACTAACAATGTAGCCGGTGGCTCCCTCTTTGCAAACTCTGTTGGTAGAGTTTGGAACCTGCTCCCAGCTGTTATTACATTGCTCTCTTCCTTAACCTAATTTAAAACCAGACAAACTACATTTGGCTCTGAACTGGCTATGCCACTGTAACAAGCCTGGCTAACTCTTATCTTAAATGTTAATTTACTAGCCAATTTACTATAAAATTTTTCCCTGGCTGTAACCTGGGGGAAACTCTAACCTAAGAACTTGTATTTACATTCTTTGTACATATCAAATCTATAAATTTCTTCGTTGTTTTAAATGTTATTATGTGTCTTGGAGCTTTTCTCCCCGGACCACCTGAAAATGGACATGATTCCAGTTTGACTATCCTGGTCAACAAATGTGAAATAAAATAAATAAAATAAATAAACATAAATAATTTATAATCAACATTTAACAGTGATATCGGTCTATGATGTACAATCTGAAGGATCCTTCTCATTTTTTTAAGACTGGGGAAAGGCTAATTGAAATGTACTAAGAAGAATATTTAAAGCATTTTAGGCATTAATTTATAAAGTTATGGTATTATTCTATCATTGTCTGGTGCTTTATTAGGTTTTAATTTAGTTATTTTGTTGGTGAGCTCAGACAAAGACATATATTTATTGATTACTTCCAAATGTTGCTCAGTCTATTTTTAACATGTTTATTAACAAATACATTTATTACTTCTTGTGAGTCCATAGAGAGTTTGTCTTGATTAATCTTTTTGAAATGTGAACTGAACTCTTTAAGTATGTCTTCAATAGCAGTGACTTTCTTCTTTTTATCCTTACTGTATATTTCTTTGATATGGTTTGATTTTATAACCATTTTGGTCCTAAAAGATATTTTGGGTTTGTGGAATAGTTTGTTAATTTCATCTTTTCCATATTAATCTTAACTTTATGATTTAAAATTTCTAAATATTTGTTTTGTAAATCATTTATTTTTCCTAATTGTGTATTATTATTATTAGTTTGATATTCTAACTTTAACATACATTTTTTTCTTGTAATTCTTTTAGGTCTCTTTTTCTTTTTAATGACTACCAAGTAGTAATTCTTCTCACACACACAGATATATATATATATATATATATATATATATATATATATATATATATATATATTATATATATATTATATATATATATGATTTAAGGGCATCCCATACATAGGCTTCTTATATAACTTTTGTGTTATTGAATTCTAAGTAAATTTGAATCTCTTTATATAGAAATTCTTTAAAATCTTTCATATTAGTAATATATGATGGAATTATTTTAAAGTATACACTATTATTATGATTCATAAAGAGATCAAATATTATGGCATTATGATCTGAAACTGGGCAAGAAATTATTTTCACTTTGTCTAAATAATTGATTAAATCATTTGAAACAAAAAGTCTCTCAATTTTAGATTGAGTGCCATGCTTTATCAGTAGCTGCTGTTTTGTGTTTACCCTTGGCGTTGGTATCATTATCTTTTAGCATGCAATTAAAATCCCAGCAATTATAAGACTACGCAAAATCAGATCCAAATGTGGTTTAGCTGTTTTAACTAATAACGTAGGAATCCAGTATATATTTATTAAGGAATATATTTTCTTATTTACGGAGATGTTAACTAAACAAAACAGGCCTTTATCATCATTATAGGTACTTAGAATGTGCTGCAAAGGTAATGAGTTTTTCCACAAAATAGCTACCCCTCTTCTTTTTTTGCTAAACTGAGAACTAGCCAAAATTGTATATTGTTTACTATTAACTCTAATTATATCCTGTAATATTAGATGTGTTTCTTGAACAAATACTATTTGAGGTGAAAATAGTTTTATATATTTATAGAAACTACCTCTCATACAGCTATTGTTTAAACCATTTATGTTGATAGATAAGTATTTTAAACTCATCATCTAATATAGTTCAATCCTATTGTGAATATGATTTTCTGTAATAAATAGATGGTATATATGGACCACTGCAAAAATATCTACAGTATGTCTTAACATGAGTACAAAAAATTTGTTATTTTAGTAATGCAGTCAAGTAATTTAAATGTAGACAACAAAGTAAAAACAATTATATCAAAATTTGAATAACATAAAGAAATTCCAACAATCCAATCCCACATGGAGTAAACAACTCCAGACTTGGGCAGTAATACCATCCAAGTCAAGCTATCCCCCTAAGAAGCAGAACTAATATAACTCTGCCATTCAATATAAATGTATTAATTTAAGAAGATAGTAAGAAATGTTAAAATTAAATTATATATATATATATATATATATATATATATATATATATATATATATATATATATATACACACACACACACACACACACACACACACACATATATATATATATATATATATATATATATATATATATATACATACATATATATCCTGGAATGAAAAGCTACAGGAGTAGTCATAGATCTGATAAAATGAGCCTTTATTCTGGAAGGTAAGGATAGCTTATTCTGTTGGTAGATAAAGGTAATGACATTTCTAAGCCAAGAGGATAAAGTCACTCTGGAAACAGGTTTACCCAATCTGGGTCCTGCAAAGGCCACAAACAATTGTTTTGTTTTCCTGAAAGATTTAGTCCTGTCCAAATAACAAAGAAGCTCCCGGTGCACATCAAGGTTATGCAAAAGGTACTCCCCTCTATTAGAATGCCTTGGGAAGAAATCCGGCTGGTCAATAGATTGGTTAATGGAAAAGCCAGAAATGACCTTGGGCAAGAAAGAAGGGTCAGTAAGAAGGGACACCCTACCCGTGTTGAAGATCAAGTCAGGAATCTTGACATTCAAGGCCTGCAGCTCAGATACTCTTCTCGCTGAGGTGAGTGCTACTAGAAGTATGGTTTTCCATGATAAAACTTTCAAATCACATGAATCAAAGGGCTCAAAGGGAGAGCCTGTGAGAGACTGAAGTACCAGAGTCAAGTCCCAGGGTTCTATGGGAGGCTTAACCGGAGGTTTAACATGTAATACTCCCTTCAAAAAGGTCTTACATAGGTGGTGTGACATAACTGAAGAATTATCAAGACCATTATGAAAACTGGTGATAGCTGCACAGTACAGTGATCACTGAAGCTGAGGCTCCTGCTCCTGCATGTAGAAGAGTAGTCAGGTATTGTAGAATATTCTGAATAGGCATAGAGAAAGGGTCTAAGTTCTGGTCTTTGGCCCAAATAGAGAGCCTAGTCCATTTACTAGAATAAACCTATCTAGTGGAAGGTTTGTTTGAGGCCAGAAGAATTTCACGAACTGGAGATGGGATGTCAGGCAGCCTGGCAATCATTGGAAATGGAGGAACCAAGCTGTGAGCTTGAGACTGTGCAGGTTTGGATGAATCAATCCCTGAGGATGAGATAATAGGCCCTGGGAATGATCCAGGATCCACGGGCTGTGAATCAGATGAGGCCATAGAAACGGGAACCAGACTTGACGTGGCCAGTAGGGAGCAATGAGGATCACTTTGCTTTTCAACCTCTGAGCTTTCTGGAGAAATTTTGGAATGAGGGGAAATGAGGGAAAGGCATACAGAAGACCCGGGGGCCAATCGTGCATTAGAGCATCCTTCGGTGATTCCCCCCCAATGGGGGAGCAAGGCAAAAAAGCTCCTGCATTTGTAGTTCAGGGGAGAAGTGAACAGGATGCAGCTAGGCTTGCCCCAAAGTTGGAAGATCCGATCTGCTATTACAGGGTTGAGGGACCACTCGTGAGGCATCAGGATGTTCCTTCTCAGATTGCCCGCAATAAGGTTGGAACTCCCGGGAATGTGCATTGCTATAAGGAAGCAACTGGAAGCTATTGCCCATTGCCAAATCTTCATGACTTCCCGACACAGGGGGTAAGATCTGATTCTGGCTTGTTTGTTGATATACTAGATGACTGACATGTTGTCTGACTGAATTGCAATGGTCCTCGAGGGTAGGGATGCATGGAATGCTTGCAACACTAAGAGAACTGCCCTCAGTTCCAGGACATTTATGTGCAAGTTGGCCTCAATGGGGGTCCAGGTGCCTTGGACAGTCTTTCCCTGAAAATGCCCCCCCCCCCCAACAGTGAAGCGTCCGTGGTCACCATGGTCATGGGTTGGGGAAGACAGAACAGTCAACACCAAGGATTCTTGTGTGCCTCTATCCACCATAGCATTTCTTCCTTGCAATGGTTTGTAAGCCGTATCATGTTGTTGAGTGGGTGGGTTAACAATGACCATTGTGTGGAAAGAAGCCACTGCAGGATTCTCATGTGTAGTCTTGCTAGTGGTACTAAAGTAATGGCAGCTGCCATGGAGCCCAAGAGTTGCAGTACAAGATGTGCTGGTACAAACGTGTGAGGAAGAAGGTCTTGAATTTGGTGTCTTATTTTCAAAAGCCTGTGAGTGGGAAGAGAAGCTTGACAGGATGTTGTGTCGAAGACCGCTCCAATAAATTCCAGTGTCTTCGTTGGGGACATCTGAGATTTGTCTTTGTTGACTGTAATCCCCAAGTGGAGAGCGAGACCTTGAGTGTAAGAGAGGCTGCAGACTAGTAGATTCCTGGTCAGGGTGGTAAGGAGCCAGTTGTCTAGATAGGGAAACACCTGGAATCCTTGTAGTCGAAGATGGGCTACCACAACTGCCATACATTTGGTGAACACTCGGGGGGCTGTCGAGAGACTGAATGGCAATGCCCTGAACTGGTAGTGATGGTCTCCCATCCGGAAGCAGAGAAACCTCCGGGAGTGGTGATCCATCTTTATGTGGTAGTATGCATCCTGCAGGTCTATAGAGCACATCCAATTGTCCCTCCCTAGGAAGGGAAGAATGGACTGTACTGTGACCATCCGGAATTTTTGAGGTTTGATAAATTTGTTCAGTAGGCTGAGATCCAGGATTGGTCTGCAGTCCCCTGTCTTTTTTGGCACTAAAAAGAACCTCGAGTAAAACCTGGATCCTGTCTGTTCTGGTGGCACTGGTTGGATGACTCTTTTTCTTAGCAGTTTTTCTATTTCTAAAAGTGCGAATTCCCTCTGATTGGGTTGTACATTGGGGATTCCGTTTGACGGGTCTGGGAGTTAAGTCGAATGGTATTTGGTAGCCTCTGGATATTATTCTCTGCACCCAAACATCAGTAGTAATAAGATGCCAGGCTGGTAGATGCAGAGAAAAATGACCCCCGACTGCTTCCAGAGGAAAGCAATCGGGCCGCTGCTCAGGGGCGCTGGTAGGGTCTGCTGGAGAAAGAATCTCTGGCTCCCTGGTTACATGGACCCCCTCTACCCCAAAAGGGGTGTCTTCCATATGAGTTGCCCCCTCTGCCCTGGGGGGATTGTTCACCACGAGTGTCATGAAAGGATACTTGGGATTTCTTGAACCATATCCTTCCTCCCTTCTGGTTCCTGGAGTAGGACATTTGGTGGTTGGAAAAGTGTATGCCCACAGCAGACAAGGTCTTTCCATCTTTCTCAGTACGTGCAAGTGTGTCTCGTACCTTGGGTCCCAAAAGTGCAGATTCGTCGACAGGTGCATTGACGAAGGAAGATTTAAAGGGGTGTGTGAAGTCACATAATCGCATCCAAGCATTACGTCTCATGACAACACCAGATGCAGCAGCTCGAGCTGCCCCCTCGTTGGTGTGAGATATCAAACGCATCGAGGAGTTTGAGATGGATTCAAGGGTAGCTAGCTGTGAGGCTACAGTGTCACATACCTCATCAGGCAGTACCCCCCCCCCCACCAAAGAGGAAGACATTTCAGAAGTTAGGTCCCTCTGGAGTCGAGTAAAGTGTGCCAGATAATTCAGCGACTGAATGGCGAAGTTCGCTGATGCATAGGTTCACTTCGCTAATCTGTCCATGGTCCGGGACTCCCTGTTTGGGGGATGGACAGTGGAATTATCTTTTGTCAGTTCCCTCTTGGTGGCCGCCGCCATGACCATAGAATCAACTGTCAGCTGCTTTGGACCAATGCGGCTCGTCTTCAGGTGTAGATAAAATTTTGTCTGGCCTCCGGGGGACAGGTTCTACATTGTCTGGGCCCTTCCAGGCATGCTGCACAATTAGTTTAACAAGATCATCTGCTGGTGCGGTCATCCAGGAAGTAGATGGCTGGGCACGAAAGGCCTGAAGAAACACCGATTCCTCAGAAGAAGGGTTAGAGAACTTCCATTCCTCCCACTGTTTGAGGATGTTGAGAATGTCTCCGAATGAAACGTCATCTGTGGGAGAGCATGGGGACCCTTCTCCCTCATCACAATCAGTGTCTTCTGTGATAGATTCCTCCGGGGAGTCAAGGTGCTTCCTCTTGCACCGTTTCTTCCATGGTGGCTCTCCAGTGGGATCTTCCGAGGAGGACTCCGGAGAAAGGGTTCTCTTCACAGGGGGTTCTTGTGACTCCCGTGCCCAGGGACCCGACATAGCAGGTTGGGAGAGGAGCATGCTAGGGGAGGTTTCTGATACTGGTGTCCTAGGTGCTGGCTGTGAGCCTTTGGAATGAAGAGCCCCTTCCATCACCTGTACAGCAGGCCCACTCGAGCCAACCTTCAGTTGAGAGGTTCTGAGAGAACTGGAAGCCATCAGAGCCATGGACATAGATGGTGCCAGCAAGAAAATAGATGCTGGATTAGGTACCAAGGTACGGATGGTCCAAGCACTGCTCCAAGAAAGCATCGGCTCCATCAGAGCCGATGCAGCAAGGGTGGTCAGTGCTGATAGGGGAGTCACAGTTGTTGGAGCCGAGACAGTATGTACCAAAGTGGACATTGGTACCGGGAACAGGGAGGATGCTGGAGGAGGATAAGCAAGGGAATATGAGGTAAAGGATTCCGAACCAGGAGGGACGGAAGGTCTGAATGGAATGGGAAATCCCCTAGCTGCCAGAATCTGATCCACAACCTGCACTAGGTCTAGTTCAGAAAAAGTCTTAGTGGATCTAAAGGAGGCTGCTGAAGGGGAATCAGGTCTTTCTAGAAAGGGACTAAACCTCTGCCCTAAGAAAGGGTCATAAGCTGGAGAATATATTGTCCTTGGCAGGTATTCAAATTTTGGAGCCAATGGAGCCAGAGAAACTGTTGGCACCATGGCCGGGGATGGTGCCAAGGCATGTACAGTCATCAGAGTCCATGGAGCTGAAGAAGCTGTTGGCAATGTGAACAGGGATAGTGTCAAGGCATGTACAGTCATTGGAGTCCATGGAGCTGAGGAGATTGTCGGCACCATGGACAGGGATTGTGCCGAGGCATGTACAGTCATTGGAGACAATGTGGGAACCAAGAATGGAACTGAAGTCAGTGGTGCCATGGTTGGAATCGAAATAGGAAAGAATAGCATGGTTGGCACCGAGGGAGAGGACACAGATCCTGGTGTTGAGGAGATCTGCGCCGAGGGTGCTGGCGAAGCATGGAGCCAACTCAGTTCCATAACTGACGAGGATGTAGGAACCGAGTGACTCAGTTTTTCCTTGTATTTTTTGGTCTTAGGAGGGGGTGAGACCTCCGACCCAGATAGAGATTCCGAGAAGGGTGTCTTGAGTAACCCTTTTAAAATAAGTGTATTCTTACGTTCTGCTAGTGTCTGATTACTAAAACTAGCACAAATGTCACAATCAGCTTTAATATGATCCGTGCCCAAACAGTAGACACAATGGACATGTGTATCTGAGTTAGGCATCGTACATCCACACTTGTTACACTGTTTAAAACCAGCTTAGCTTTGTCTGACATGGTAAGGAAAACAATTCAATCCTATAGAAAGAATAAAATAAAATAATTATATATATATATATATATATATATATATATATATATATATATATATATATAATAAAAATCTTTAAAATAATAAAATACCAGTGATGTTAGTTAAGGAATACCACTAGTAAAAAGGGAAGGCCTGTCAAAGACAGGAGAGAGGTATAGTAACAAAAAGAGTAAAAAATTAAATTACCAAGGAAAAGGGTAGGACATAGGCCTAGGTTATAGGCGACAGTAAAAAAAGGCTAACTTGACTAAAAATTTAGTAATTTAGAAGAAAAAACTGTCAAAATCAACAATTTACTACTTAGCTTTGAGAGATATGGCTAACATGTCTGACTAGGAACGCGGCAAACAAAATCTGTAGTATCTAGGAGAGGGGCATTGTGGGTAGGTTCTTAGCTGAGAGTTTTTGGCTTGTGCGAGCTGGAAAATGGCTGCATCGGTTCCGAGGACAGAACCAAGGTCCTATCTGTAATGTATGAACAAAAGATTTACAACATTAGATGATGTTCCTTTCAAAGGAAAAAAGAAAATACTGTTGTTGTGATCAATGACTATTAAAATAAACACAGAATAAACAAAGTTATGAGTCTGATATTGTTACTAACCCTATTAATTATAGACAATAATATTAACTATAGTCAACAGATTAATTGTATAAAAAAATCAGAGTAAAGCTATAGAAGTCCAATGTTTAGAAAGTTTGCTTGGTGATTACAAAATATAAATTTTGTTCAGTAATGAGAAATTCTACTAAATAAAATTAAGATAATGCTGAAATAAATCAGTGGACAATGTTTAGAATTAATACTGATGCAGTGAGTGAGCTCAAGAAAACAAAATGTTAAATAATCACTTGTCTTTCAGCTTCTTCTTTTTCTCCAGTGTTTTCCAGCTATTTCTCTCAGTTAATCTTTTCAAGAAACTGGTACTCCAATTAATTTCTTCAGATTATTCAATAACTTTTTAAGAAAGTGATTACAGACGTAACGTCCTCAAATGTTCTAGTTTCACCAGAAAGGAATATTTTTAACCTAGCCGGGAAAAGCAAATGAACCTTAATGTTCTTTCTTCAGTTTCTTAATGATAGGAAGGATTTCCTTTCTTTTGGAAATCACTGTAGGAGAATAGTCATTGTCAAACCTTATTGTTTTCTCAACTAGTTTAATCAGAGACTTTGCCCATGCTGTTTTTAATATCAGTTCTTTGTCAATTGATGAGAAAAATCTTACAATAACTGATCTAGGAACCAGATTTCTGTCAGAAGGAGCCACTGTTAGATATCTGTGTGCTCTCTCAATTCCATATGACATTGCTTCACTCAGATTAAGAATATTTGGCAACTAGGTAGTTAAAAAGTTTACCATGTTGTTCCCTTCAATTTTCTCCGGTAGAACAAAAATCCTTATATTGTTTCTATGAGACCTGTTCTCCAGATCATCCAGCTTAGCCAACAAGACAGTATTTTGTTTTAATAAAAATTCAGTATTGTTTTCATCATCTGTTAATCTTTTTTCTATGACAATGTTATTTGTCGCCCCTGGGATTTGGGTTACTGGCTCTTGCCACCCCTATAGTGTCTTTTTTAGGCAAAGTTCAAAGGACAAAACCACCACCATAACAGCTACAATCATGCAAAATCTGAAGGTAATGCTACTCAGTGCTAGACATCTAAACCTCAAAATGCACTCTCTTGAGGTACTCCAGAAAATGGAGAACATCGATATCTGTGCAGTAACTGAGACCTGGTTCAAGGTTCCAGAGAGCACCCCTGCAATACCAGGCTACAACTCTTACCACGGTTTTTGGCTACCAAACCAGGACAAAACCACTAAAGGTGGAGGAGTGTCCATATTCACCAAGAATATTCACACCACCAGGCTAGTTGCCCAACACAATGCGTCTGAAATTCTCCAGGTGCAACTAACACTAGGTAAGTCTGCAATCCAAATTGTAGCTTGCTACAGATCCCCCACCATACCCCAAGATTCTCACTACACCTTTCTAAACATACTGGAAAATATTAAGATACAACCAAACATCCTAATAGTGGGTGATTTCAACTACTCTGCCATTAACTGGGAAAACTACTCGTGCACCAACACCTTTGCCCAACGGTTTTGGAATTCACAAATTCCAATGCCCTGGATCAACTAATCCATAGTCCCACCAAGGGCTCCAATATCCTAGACCTGGTCATTACCAACATGGGGAATCGATGCTCCACACCTATGGTCACCCCCTCATTGGTCAGGTCTGACCATAAGCTATTCACCCTTGACATCCACATCCCTCCCCCACCCCCCAGTAAGGAAACCTCCATAAAAAACTTCTCCAAAGCCAACTTCATGCTACTCAAATCAGAAGTGACAAACTTCATAACAACCATGCAGATGCAGATGGGAACTGAAAGTCTGGCTGCTGAATCCTACACTAAGGAACTGTACAGGCACATCCACTCGTGCATGAATCGCGCCATCCCAAATAGAACCAAGATGCTCTCCTCCAAAAAAAGGAAGCCAATTTGGCGGTCCCCTGCCATAAACAAACTTTACAACAAAAGGAAGAAACTGTTGCAGAAAAGAGGAAAATCCCAGGATGCAAAAAACTCCCTTACCAGCCTCAATATGAAGCTGAGATCCCTCATAAAATTCTCCAAAGCTAGTTACGAAAATAAAATTTCCAAAGATTCCAAAGACAACCACAAGGCATTCTATAGCTATGTCAAGAATCTAAATGGCAATGCTTAGATGTGCTCTGAGCTACAACAGAATGGCATTAAATATACTGATCCCAAGGATATTGCCAATATCCTGGCGGATCAATTCAGTGCCAACTTCACCCCCTCATCACCTAAAGGGCCCATCTCAATACTGAAAGATTGCCAAATTCTAACAACTGCCACACAGGTAAAAAACGCACTCTCCAAAGCTAAGAATACAGCATCCATGGGGCAAGACGACATCCCCGGCTGTGTACTACATGAACTACAAAATGAAATGCCACCTCACCTAAGTGTCATGTTTAATCATAGCCTCACCTCAGGCTTCGTGCCCACTGAGTGGTCCACAGCTACAGTTATCCCACTCCACAAGGGGGGATCCACCTTGGATCCTGGGAACTACAGCCCCATCAGTCTGACGAGCCTGATCTGCAAGGCCATGGAACATATTATTATGGAACTTATAAACAAAGACATTGGCAACCTTCAAACACTGGACCCCACCCAGTTTGGGTTCATGAAGGACTGATCTTGTTTCCTGAACCTGATTGACTTCTTCAAATCAGTCTCCAGAGCTGTGGACAAGGGTAAGGCAGTCCAGACAGCCTATCTGGACCTCGCCAAGGCCTTTGACACCATCCCCCACTCTGGAATCATAAATAAACTTACTAAGCTGGGCATTAATCCCTACGTCACTCGATGGGTTGCCAACTGACTTACTGACAGAACCCACACTGTAAAAGTAGCCGACTCCAAATCCAGCTCCAGACAAGTGACAAGTGGAGTACCTCAGGGTTCAGTCATGGGACCGCTCTTGTTTGGCATCTACTTCTCTGAAGTACAGGCCAACACTAAAGGACTCTGGCTAACAAAGTTCACAGATGACTGCAAACTGGGAGCCATTATTGAATCCCAAATGATGTGGATATTCTACAAAAGGGCCTTACAGAAACAGATGCTTGGTGCCAGAGCCATGAGCTCAAGCTCAGTGCCGAGAAATGTATAGTTATCCCTTTTGAGAAAAAACATGTAGCCATGAATTACCACATAGGTGTAAGTACACTAAATACTGAAAGTGTGATAAGAGACTTAGGGACACAGGTGGATAGTGGTCTCACCTTCGCCACAACAGTCAGGAAATTCTTCTATGTGGCACACCTCATCACTAAGGGCTTTTCATCCAGAAAAAAGGAGGTCATTGTCCCACTGTAATCATCCCTTATTAGACCCATTATAGAATACAACGCCCCGTTTGGTATGTAACTCTCAAGACATCTGTAACAACTGGAAAGGCCGCAGAAATACCTCACTAAAAGAATCACAGGCCTAAAGCAGATGCCCTATGTTGACTGTCTAAAAAAACTCCAGCTATACTCTGTCGCATATCGTCTACTCCTTGGCGATCTCTGCTTAACATACAAGGCCAAGTCAAACCCAGAGCTGTTGGACATGCTACACTTAAAGAAATCCCAGTCCTTCAGAGCCACACACCCCAGGGATATAAACCTTGTCATCACAATGAACAAAACATGCTGGAGGGATAGGTTCCTGACCCAGAGACTCCCCAGACTCTGGAATAGACTGCCCATACATGTCAAGCAGAATGCCTCTTTGGCCCTCTTCAAAAGGAACCTTGACGATTGGATGGCAGATAGGAAATTCACCCTGGGGATTACGTCAGTTGCCCTGCTAGACAGGGGTCCAGGGAAGTAAATATTGTGGGAAGAAATAGCCAGGGAATTGTTATGGCTAGGCTTGTATAGGCCCTAGGGCCGATAGCCTAGTACCAACCTCTGAACCTTTTTAATGATTCTTTCATTCTAGTGATTTGAAGCTGTTGTTGTCTGAATGTCTATTGAATTAATTCCACTTGTTTATTACATTTGTCCATGTAGTTTGTTTTCTATTTTACTGCCCATTTTATCCATCTTCAGGGATAGTTCCTGTATATTAGTTAGCACCACCTGTAACTCCTTCTTCACTGCAGTATCATGAGAGTTAGTTTTGCTATGACTCATCTTGCTTGAGTGTGGTATATTTTTCCAGATGAATTTTGACAGGAAAAGTTACAAATTTCTAAAGGATTTTTATATCTTATTAAAGGAAATAGTTTATATTATTAACTCCTTATGAACGTAACAAAAAATAATAACACAGAAATAAAATTTCCTGTCAGAAATGTGTCGGGAACAGCAGAGATAAAGAATTCTGTTTCTCTCTCTTTAGCATCCTGGCCATGCCCCCAAAGTGGGACACTTTCAGCCAGTCAGAACCACCATTGTTCAAAAAAGTGCAGTGTTCGGGACTACATTGCTTTTTTTAATTGTTCAAAAAAGTGCAATTATACAGGCTATAAGATGCAAGTCTATTATAAATCACTTCCTTCCAAACACAAGTCACAGTCATAGAAATAACAAATAGTAAATATAACAAAATGTAAAAAGCATAATAAAACCTACATATATTAAATATATATTATGAACATCTTATCTAACAATAAATGTTAAACAAAACATTGCAACACTTAATGTAAACCTCTGGATTTTAAAAACAGCTTTAATGGTGCCCTATCATTTAGCCTTTTACCTCTATCCACCTGCATTCTAATGATCTATTTCATGTCAACTGTTTCCGTGTAATTTCTAATATTACCTTTGTGATCACTCTCCTGAATTACATCGATGACCATAAATTTAAAGGCATGATCTCAACTAGTACTCCTTGTGTGCCTAACCAAAGCATTACTAGGGGAAGAAAGCCTGATGTTGTAATCATGTTATTTAATACGCTGTCATAAAGATCTATTAGTATAACCCAAATAAAATGCTTTACATAGCTAGGAGAATGCTAGGTAGATCACATGACATGTACTGCAATCAGCGGAAACCCTAAATTTAAAGAGCTGCCCTGCATCTGGATGTAAAAATTCTGACTCTGTATTAATAAAACTGCAAGAATTACAGGAAAACATGGTTTTGTACCCAAATAGGGAGAATTTTCATTTACAGTAGCAACGCTTTTAGGACAGCATAACATTGTTTTGATTGATCTCCTATTCTTATACCAGAACCTGGAACTCTCTCCTATCAGGTTCTTAACCATAGGTACAGTAGTTAATAATGGCCAATGTTTCTTAATAATGTTGGTAATACCATTACAATTGCTGCTGTAGTACATAGACATACCTATGACATTATTTTTCTTAGAAACTTGTGTCCTAATATCCAAGTCATTTTCAGAAAAATTCTCCCTTAAATGTATAATGTGTTCCAATGTAGCAGCAACATCAGCATTCTTATAACCTCTCTCTATAAATATTTATCTTTCAACATGGATAGTTCTTCCCTGAACCTATTATCATTCACATGAAATCTGGAGATCGCTTTCTTGAATTACATCTACTCGTTGATAGATAAGACCTAGCTGTTCTAACACATCTCCATAGAATCTGATCCCTAACCTACTCAACTAGGAGCTTACTAAGTTGCAAATTATATCCTACCTATATACAGTTGAATAGCCTGCACTCAAGTTTACTCTGCAACTAATTATTTTCCTCTGTCTCTCCTTCCTATTATCCCCTTATTTTTTCTTGCTTCTTCTTATATAAATATGTACACACATATTTGCTTTTGCAGCATTTGTTTCACTGAAACAAATATGCAAACCACTATGTAAATGCACAGTTTCCTGCATTCATATATTATATATATTGACTTCTATGTACATGCACAAGTCTCTATACTCATGAGTTTTACATGTTAATGCCATGCTGATTTTCAGTGTTCTGTTATTATTCATGTAATTCAGACTGAGCCCATAATCAGTCATTTGTGATCACTGCTCTATTCTGGTAAAGAAATATAAATATTAATGTCTGCATTTGCGAATGTACAAATATACAAATTCAGCAACAGAAAATTTTCTTTGGTGGAATCACAAAATTAATAAGATATGGAACAGAAAAGTATATTACTTAGCTGTCAAATATTACCCTAGTCATAAAAACAAAAATCTAGGTTAAATAAAGTGCAGAAATGATTATATGTTTAACAACTCTTCCAGCTGCGAATGTGAACTCAGTTTGATTTCTATGGCTGAAAGCAATAATAAGGTATTTTTAACGATCTCTGAAAACTGAAAGGGTAAAGACTTGAAAAATAGCACATTTTGTGAGCAATAAAGTATCCACCCAGCTACAGGATATAACAGATGCGCTTCTAGAAACAGTTTTGTGCAAACTTCTCGATAAGCTAAGAAATATGTCATAGTGCTATAGAGACAAGGGAGATATATCTTGTGTAACTACTGGTTCAATAAATGTTGCTGCAAGAAAAGTTACAAATTCAAGTTTCAGTGGCTCAAACAATGTAGTTGTCTACACTGAATCAAGGAAAACCTGGCTAAAGTTTATCAAACATGTTAAATGAAACTTTAGCATGTAGATACTTCCCTGATCAATGAAACCAGCTGTAGTGGTACCAGTTCACAAGGTGATTCACATCAGACCCAAACAATTTTAAACCCATCAACTTCAACAGTATTGTATATAAAATCTTGGAGAGATCCATAATGTAACTTATCAAGTATGATATAGGGGGGCCTGTATCAGTTAGCTGTGGAACAGCATGGGTTTGCTAAGGAAAGTTCTTGGGTTTTATATCATATAGCATGATTTCAAGAAGTAAAATCAACACTTTTGAAGGGCGGACAGTGCATACTGCTTGTCCGGACATGGTTAACTCTCTCTGATGGTGTTCAATATAAAGGAAAATTAATAACTTAAAAAAAAAATGAACTCACTCCATATGTAGTTCAATGGGTAAAAAATATAGTTAAGTGAAAGGATGCAACAAGTCAGGGAGAGGGGGTTGTGTGGTTTCTCAGCAGGGGTTGCCAATCATGTTCCAACAGAGTCTTGAGTCAGGCCACTACTTTTTTTTTACTCTTCCTTGCAGATATACAGGTGGTAAGGCGATTATAGATAGCTATACTAGAACATTAAGTGAAAAATGAGTAGCATAATTACTTGGATAAAACATGGACCTGGTTACTTGATCATAAAACCTGGAAAGAAGGACAAACATTATGATTACAGAATAAATAGTCAAGTCATATAAAAAAGACACAATCATGGAAGGTGAGGAAATGTAGAAGTCAAATAATTTAAGCCATGTCTGGTGTACCTCTACTAAATGAGAAAAGTATGTGCTGTAATTCATCTAATAATAAAGGGCATGTCTAGATATACCAGAGAGATCACTATACCACTTTATACCTCACTGATGTGATCCATTAATAATACAGTGCTGTGTTTCGTAACCTATAAACACCCATGTGAATGAACTTGAAAAAGCACAATGATTCCTTACCAGAAAATTCATAGGGTCAGAAAACTTGAACTCTTCAAAAAGGCTTCAGGAATTGTCATTCTGTTCCTTTTCTTACAGCTTACTGATAGGTGTCTGTAAGATAATGCCTGATATGGTTCCATTAGAAAATCTATGCATGAAATACACTATTGGAAGATCTAACAACAGATAGAGAAACCTAATAGTTATAGTAAATATCAATAATAGAAAAAAGTGACAAATATATTACACAGTGCCTCTTGAGATTATGGATAAGATACTTATTGCAATATGAAGTTAGTCATTATCTTACTTCAAAAATAATGTAAATAGAAAGTAGAAATTTCAATGCAGAGTTAAAGTAAACAAGCTTCGTGAAGGTCCAACATCAATGCTGAGCAACAGTAAACAAGCTTCTTGAAGGTCAGTAGGTCATTGGATTGACATTGAACCTATAAACCTCTCTAGCTGTGATGACCCTATTCTTTTCAGTGAACAGTTAGATTGGGATATGTAAAACAAGGCAAAGAGTGGGAGTGGACAACAGCCTTAGAATAAAGTCTGTGCCTTTATCAATCAGGCAAAGGGGTAGAATATAATACAGAGCAGTGAATTTACTTACAGAATAAATTTTACAAATACCAATCCTAAAATTAGAATACAAAATGCAATAAATGATATTACAATGCCCAGTAATTCCCACAGCACAAGCTATAACAAGGAATGATAGGAATGATGATTAGATTAGAGTGGGCCAACACTGAAAAGGGGCATATGCCCAGCTGGGCTTTCCCGGTAAACAAATCTGAAAATAAAAAAATAAAACAAAAACAACAGTGCTTCAAAGCCCTGAGCTACCAGACCAAAACAATACAAAACCTGACACAGGAGTAGAATAATATTGATTTAGAAAGTGCTTACACAACATCCAAAGGGATAATAGAAAGGCATCTACATTCATGAACACAAAAATGCAGGAATCAGAAGGATACTAGAAATACATAAAGAGGAAATATCCATGTATGTACACATTCATGAATCGATGTATGGATCTGAAGGATCTGAAAGATATGAATTTATGCATCAATGCAGGACTCTATACAGATCTGAATAATGCCAGAAAGGCATGAATACATCTATCCATGTATGTACGTGGTGTACTGATCCAAAGGATACTAGAAAGACATGAATGCATGTGTCCATAGATCGAAATGAATGAATTGGTGTACAGATGAAGGTGAAGGATATTTGAAAAGCATGGATGCGTGCATCCATGTATGCATACATATACATTAATCAGTGTGCAGATCCAAAGGATACTTGAAAAGTATGAATGCATATATTCATGTATTTATGCATGCACGATTCAGTGTATGAATCTGAAGGGCACTAGTAAAGTATGAATGCATACATCCATGCAAGCATATATGCATGAATTAATGTGCAGATCCGAAGGATATTTGGAAAGCATGAATTCATACATCCACACATGCATAACTCAGTGTGTGGACATGAAAGGTACTAGAAAGATATGAATGTGTGCATCCCTGCACATGCATGTGCATGATTCAGTGTATGATATTAAGGGTACTAGAGAGATATGAATGGAAGCATCCATGTATACACACACTCATAAATCAATATATGGATCTGGTAAATACTAGAAAGGTATGAATGGATACATCCATGTATGTACCAATGTATAAATCAGTTTATGGATCTGAAGGGCACCAAAGGATATGAATGCATGCATCTATATATGTATACATGCATGACTGATTAATGTGTACCTCAATGTATGCATACATGCATGACTTAGTTTATGCGTACAAAGGATACTAGAAAGGTGTGAATGCATGTATCCATGTCTGCACACATGCATGACTCAGTGTATGGATTTGACAGAAACTAGAAATGTATAAATGTATTTATCAGAGTATGCATGCAAATATAAATCATTATACAGACATAACGGTTACTAAGAATGCATAAATGCATACATTCATGCATGCACAAGTATAGTAAAAATATATACATGCATGTATGCACATATGAATGAATCAATGTACAGATTCATAGATTATTAGAAAGATGTAAATGCATAAATCCATATATGCATGTATAAATCAGTATACTCATCTGGAGGATACAAGAATGGTATGAGTGCATACATTCATGAATGCACAAATGCATGACTCAATGTACAAATACAAAGGATACCAGAAATGCATGGATTCATACATCCTTGTATATATACATGCATAACTTAGTGTGTGGATCTGAAGGATACTGGAAAAGGTCTGAATGCATGCATCCATGTATGTACACTGATATGGAAAATACTTGAAATGCATGATTTCTTACACTCATGTATGCATGTACGCACACATAGTTCATTGTATGGATCTAAAATATTCTAGAATGGTATTTTTGCATGCATCCTTGTATGCACATAGGCATAAACCAGTGTACTGATCTGAAGGATACTAGAAAGGCATGAATTCATATATGAAAATATGCATCAAGCCGTGTTAGATCCAAAGGATACTAGAATGTCATGAATGTATATATCCATGTATGTATCCATGTCTGAATAAGTGTACAGATCCAAAGGGCACTAGAAAGTCATGAATGTATACATCTTTATATATACACATACATGACTCAATGTGCAGATCTGAACAAAAATAGAAAGGTTTGAATACATGTATCCATGTATGACACATGCATGAATCAGTGTATGGTAGAATCCAACCCACAAACATAATGCAAGTATACCATTCTGTTAACTTAGAAAGTAGGGAAACAAATAAATGTCCAAGGCAGGATTAAAGTGATAAAACTGCAAATGGGGTTAAATGTTATGTTTTAACATGACTGCTGCAATCACCTATACAACACAGATAGTATGAAGTGGACTCTAAGGTTCTTAAGGTGAATGTTCATACCATTCTCAGTCTATAGATCTGATCGTATCTTCAAGTAATCACTTTTGTTTTTTTCATAACAGCTTACCTAGAATGTACCATGCAATGCCTTTATTTTAAACACTACTGACATTATGGCACAGGGAGTTATGGGTAAGGGCTGATAATAAGCTTTGTCCTGAATGGCTCGAGCCATTTCGTTTACATTTGTGTGCTCTGTGATTCTGATTAAATCACTTAATCAGAGACTGCTCACATCTAGGCCTCTTAAAAATAAGCAAATGGTGGGCTAACCAGACAGATAAAAACATAACAAGTCTTACACAAAATCCATATAATTCTCTACCTCTATTTTTACATACTGTCTACTTTATCATGCAAGAAACCTGTTAACTTTTTCCTGAATTTTTTTTAAAAATGAGGGAAATGGTTACAACCACACACTCTAAGAAAAATGTCATTTGGAAATTATATGTGGCTTTAGGAAAATAAAAATTAAGTATCATTAAAGAGTAAGACTGTAAATCTCAACAGAAAATAGTTACTGCAATGGTCACAAAAAATCGTATTTGCAATTATATTATCCTTAGCAGTTTTCAAGTTATTTTCTGCCATCTGCTATTTGTTTTGCAGCATATTTCTGATAATGTAACAGTTTATTTTAAGTTTTCAGAATATATACCTGGCTGTATCTTGTGGTTGCCATTGGCAACACTGTGAGTTGTCATGGTAAACACTGTGATATCATAAACAAATGCATCTCAGGGTCATTTTGGGTCATTGGAACTGTTTTTATATGTATGTGTATGTCTATTTACCAAGCTTCAAAAATATCTAACATTAAGTGTCTATTATGTGAAAATATACAAGACATACACTGCAGATATAAATTAAACTGACTTAAGATACATAATTTCAAATCAAGTATAAGCAGTGGTATAATTATAGGTTATTAGGAAAGGCTTGCCTGTCAACAAATGATGGTTATTTTTTATATAGAATATTCCACATGCATATGGTATGTCGCTATGTTATTAATTTCATGTACTAGGTGTCTAATTAATTATTTGGTAGGTGTACTGAGCCAGTGGATTTTTTTTCAAACATACACTCACTATGCTACACAGATAGTAGACCATGAGAAGAAAAATTCCGGAAACGGTATTGCATCCATTCACCTTGTCAAGTAAAGTGCAAATGGCTTCATTTATGATGAAAAGAAACCAAAAGTGCTATAGATGTTACAAGCTTTAGGGAACAATTAAATAATGGAAAGAAAAGTGTAGCAATATGTAAAATATCATATGCAAATTTCACAAACTGTGCTCCTCCTTAAAATAGTCATGGAGATTAATGCTGACCAGTGCAAACAGTGGCAAGAAAAAAACACATGCCATTAGGAACTAGTTGCAAGAGCATTTCTATTGCTATTGCAATGAAAGTAGAGGAGCTACGCTACTGGTCACCATGGTAACAGATGGGTGACTGAATTATTTACTGAAGTCCAAGTCAATGAACAGGGATTAGACAGAAACTTGAAGTTACACTACCCTTTGTCTAGAGAGGGCTGATTCAGCTCAGGTGATTGGAAAGAGGAAGGAGAAAGGAGAAACAGAGCCAGGTATGCAGGCTAGATCACATCTAGGAATGGGCTGGCCTAAAGTGAAAAGGATGGGCCAGGAAGGCACAGCTCATCCATTCAATATGAGTTCCCAGAGTGTGGAGTTTGAAATATATAGAAGAAACAGTGGTATAACTGCAGACATCCCAGAGGATGTGTTTCAAAAGAAAAGCAGCATTGGTAGAGAACACTAAGGGTAGGTGGATAGCAAAGCAGGCATTAATTTAGAGTATGGTACAGTGGCAACATGAAGATAGAATAAAAGAAAAGCAAAATGGATTTAAGGGAATGATGCATCTAGAGAAGGGGGTGGGGGTTGACAAGAGTGCTGCAGGGTGAAATAGGGTTTAATGAGCTGAAGGTGCTTGTGGTATGTTTGGGAGCATTCTGATTAAATCTGTGTTCCCAGCCTAGGGAGTTATGTCTAGGGAGTTATGTCTGAATACCTGATTATTTTAAGTAATAGGGAGTTTAATAGTGGGCTGATGATAAATGAAGGGCAGAAGCACTGTGATGGTAAGTTTTCAGATTTCTGCACCATTAGGGAAGGTACTTCAGTTTTGCTCAGGCTGCTGTTTCCCTTCCCCATTGCCAATCATAGCTACTGACAAATTAATTACCAGCCCTGCTGTAGTTTCTAGGTTATGTGATCACGTATACATCATGGGAAAAGGCTATTGTTAAAGTACCCGAGTACCAGTTGAAACATGGTTGGTCTAAAAGTTACACAAAAGAATGTTCCAAAATCACAAACTAAGAAATACTTGCACTGGAAATGAAACAGTCCAAAAGCAAGCCGTAAAGCCTTCAGATGTTGCTCAAAAAAATGCAGTACAATCCAATAAGCGCTTTCTTTTTAAACCCTATAAAACTTCATCAGATACAAGTTGTAACAGTTCTAGAGCCATTTAAATAAACTTCCCTGGTCATGTGATCTTTTTAAAATTTTAAAGCAACATTCCCCTATTATACACATCCCTCAAGAACATATGTATTGTCATTAAATTCATGCCCTAGAATACATGCTGTTTTAATTGTTGTGTTATTAAAATTAGTTCATATGGTTGTCATGCACAGTAATCTTTATAAATAAACCTGGATTCTCCTGGTGAGGAACCTCTGTGGTCTGTCCAGCTGCTGCATGGGCTTTGTGAGCTACATGCCGAATGGGGCATTGTATTCAATAATGGGTCTTATAAGGGAGGAATACAGGGATGTTATGACCTCCTTGTCCCTGGATAAGATACCCTTACTTATGAGGTGGGACATGTAGAAAGATTTCCATACAACGGAATCAACATTGTGGTCAAAAGTCAGGTTTCTATTAGCTTGGGTGCCCAAATCCCTCACGACTGATTGTGTGTTTCGGACATTGTTATTAATGTGATAATTTGTGGGGACATCACTCTACCCAAAGGGGATGATGATGATGCATTTTTTGGTATTCAACTTGAGGCCATGTTTCTGGCACCAGTCATTAGTTTAGGTGAGACTCTCTTCGAGGATGTCTGCATCACAAGGGTATTGATGACAGCACCCAGCTTGCAGTCATCTGCAAACCTGGTCAGCCATAGCCCACTGGTTTTGGACTGCACCTCAGAAAAGTGCATCCCAAATAACAGAGACCCCAAAACCAAACCCTGGGGTATGCTTCTCATTAAGGGTCTACTGCTTGAAGTAGGTTCCCCTGTTTTGACTAGGTGAGCTAGTTAGCTATCCATCTGGTAACATACAGATTGATGCCTAATTGAGAGAGTTTATCTATTATGCCCAAGTGGGGAATAGTCACTATTCAGAACATATTTTGACCTTGGACCTCATGGTGTCTTGCTTGCAGCTCTTTGAAGTTTTTTACCATACAGATAATGACAAATGTTGGTCATTATAATAAGTTATAATTAACGTTCTTATAAGCACACAAGTGCTAGTCTGTTTTCTGTAGCTCAAACAGTGGAAGTACATTGAATACTTGAGGTACAGTAATGACTGCAGCATTGCTGTTTGTTTTTTCTTAAGATTTCACATAATTATATATATAGACACACACACACACACACACACACACACACACACACACACACACACACACACACACACACACACACACACACACACACACATATACCTATTGGGAAATGATAACAGTTATGTGAAGGGGTAGTAGGCAAGAAAATTAAATATGGGAATTCAAAGTCATTTGTGGGAACCAGTCTAAGGTAAGTAGAAAAAATAAACAAGTTCGAATAAGAGCACTACATTTTGCTAGAAGTTGTTTTTATTCGACTGCATTATAATCATATTCATTAAATGGCAATTTGATGGCAGCATTCAGGAATAGGGGGTGACTAAGTCCCTTCAGTACTGAACCTGGAGACCAGAAAAGTTGCCTCTACAGGTTTGTGTTTATAATGTAAATTTTACAGATAACAGGGCTGGGCAGATGATCAAGAAGCAGAAATAGTAGATGAATTGGTCAGTGGAAAAACAAAAAAACATGCTCATGCCTGGGCCTCATCACCTATGACAAAGTTACTAGGTAGCAAATGGTGTTCATTCTGTATTCCAGGTGGTAACAGGGGAAAAGGAGAGATGCAGATAAAGGGGTGAGCCTAATGGAAAGCCATGTTCTACAATACAAGGGAAGGAAATGCACAGATCAAAACAGAGATAGGAACAAATAGGCTCATAGGTTCATAGGTGTTTACTAGGCTAATGACCACAGTGGCCTTTTTAAGCCTAGCCATGCATCCTAAATCTCTGACAACTTGTGGTACTCCTAATAAGTGTAAGCAGGGGCCTGGGAGATGAAACATTTACAAGCAGAGGCCTGGGAGATGAGCTATTTACAGGATTTCTGTGTCCATTAGAGACTTAGGTGCCAAGTCAAGGATGAATTTCCTGTTCCCCATCCAGTTGTCCAAATTACATTTGAACTGGGTTAGGGAAGAACTCTGCTTCACATGTATGGGGAGCCTGTTCCAGAGATGGGGTAGTTTCCGGGATGCATACCTATCTCTCCAGCAGGTCCTATTTATACCACATGGAAGGTTTAAGTCTTTAGAATGGGTAATTCTGGTACTGTTTGTTTTGCTGATATGCAGGAGGTCCATCAAAGTGAGTCTGACAATGCCAAACATAGATCTCCCCTCAATAGCCTGTAGTGACAGAATACAAGAATAAGGCCTTGAGGTGGTCTGCATAGGACATTTTACTTATGTCCTGTATTCTTTTAGTGAGGAACCTCTGTAGATGTTCCAGTTGTTGGATATGCTTAGTTAGGTACATAACAAATGGGGCATTGTACTCAATGATAGGTCTGATGAATGCCGAATACAATGGAACAATGACTTCATTGGACCTAGATACTATACCTTTGTTTATAAGTTGAGTGACATAGAATGATTTCCTCACTCCTGTAGACACGTGCTGGTCAAAGGCTAGATTACTGTCCATGTGTGTCCCTACGTCCCTGACTACTGGGTCAACTCTAAGGGGTGTGCTGTCAATATGATAGTTATCAGGGGTGGATGACTTCCTGAAGGATAATATTATGCATTTTCTGACATTTACTTGTAGTCCATGGCTCTGACACTAGTTGTTTGTCTGTGTCAGCCCTTCCTGGAGAACATTTGTGTCAGTCTGGGATTCAATAACAGCTCCTAATTTGCAAACATCTGCAAATGTAGTCAGCCAGAGACCACTGCCATTGGCCTTGACTTCAGAGAAGAAAATGTTAAAAAGGAGCAGTCCAAGGGCCGATTCTTGAGAGTCTCCACTTCTGACTGGCCTCTTTGTAGAGGTGGACTCCTCAATTCTAACTTCCTGGGTGCTGTCTGTGAGCTAGTTGGCTATCAACTGGGTGACATATGGGTTTGTACCTAACCTCCTGAGATTATCAACAATGCCCGAGTGGGGTATTGTGTCAAATTCCATGGCCAAGTCAAGCTAGACAGCGTGAATCATTTTGTCCTCATCCATTGCTTTGGTGACCTTCTGAAAGAAGTCCACCAGGATGAGTAGGCATGACCTGCCCTTGGTGAACACAAACTGGGCTGGATTCAGTGTCTCGAGGTTTACTATATCATTATTAATCATTTCCATGATAATTCTTTCCATGGCTTTGCATAAAAAACTAGTGAGACTTATAGGACTGTAGCTTCCAGCTGCTGTAGATGGCCCACCTTGGTGCAGAGTAATGACTGTTGCTGTTCTCCATTCATGAGTCACGAAGCCTGTTTGGAGGCTACAGTTGAATAGCAATTCAGAGGACCTGATAGGTCATGTTTAATGCTATTTAGAAGGCATCCTGGGATACTGGCTGGGCCTATTGATGCAGTGTTCTTGACTTTAGAGAGAGCATTAAGGACCTGTTCCCTAGTGATAGCAGGGGAGTTATATTTGCTAAGCAAATGAATTGTGGAACATTAATTTACCATATTGAAACAGATGCCAATAGCAGTGTAAAAAAGTATGATATAGCAGGAGAAGACAGAAAATATACAAAATGCCTGAAGACACATAAGCAATTACACCACAAGGAACAAGTACAGAGGTTTGGATAACATGTTTTTTTTTTTTCTGAATCCCCACAGCTGCCCATCAGCTGCACCTGGTTCTCATCTCATCACCTGGGTTTACTGCATACTCTTGATTCTCCTGGACTTGGTCTAATCCATGCTTAGTGCTGTTGCGGAGATTGAGGCTCTTGGTGTAGTATCATATTGCAGCTGCAGAATGTTTTCTGCATACTCTACCATCCCTACCCACACCCACCCATTAACACACAGAAGCGGACATGCTATGGGTAAGTGCTGGTGTATCGTCCTTCCTCCTCTGTGATTCATTCAGTGTCCCTCCCCCAATGGTTTGCTCTTTTGAAAATGCTCCCTACATGCTAGTGCCTCAGGCACTCAATCCTCTAAATGAAGTAGGACCACCTAGGCCGTAGTTATGGCTTTATCCTATTATGCCATAGCAATGGATATGACATGGGTTTTGAAGATTATACAGAATAACTGAGATCATAAGGGCAATTAGGGAATTGTATCTAAATGTGAAAGAAAAACAAGAAAGAAAGACAGAGAAAATAAGCATAAAATACACTGAGCCAAAAGAGGGAAATCCCATAGTGAAGAAACTGAGAATGGAGTCAACTAGTCTAGGCCAAGAAAGAGAACAGGTAGCATAGAACAACTCAGCTCAGGATCAGGTGACTCAAAATACAAAGCAAAGGTGAGCTTAAAGACCACACTAGTAGTGCAAGTAAGTGCAGGGAAAGTTTAAGCCTGGCAAGTGGCACAGGAGGCAGTGGTTCAACAACAGGCAGCCTACTGAATCCTAATCCTATTAAATCAGATGATACAACAAAAAAAGGCATGTGAGGGGGTGAGACCAAGTGGAATATGGATGTGCCATTAAGGACACATCTTAGAGCAACACAATGGGAAAAGAGAGTATAGCGATGTGTTGTTATTCTTAAATAGAAATTGCGATGGACAGGATCAAGATAAAGATTAATCAAGAAAAAAAAAGAAGAAAGAAGCAATGCATCAGACATGGGTATATAGGTTTTTTCAATATATGAAGGGTTACTGGCAGAGATGTGCCCAAGCTGGGTAGCCAGGATATAGACACATTTTAGCAGGTCATTACTGAGGTCTAGAAAATCAGGAGGCAAATAGCAACTGTACAATAAAGTAATATAAGCACAAATAACAGGAGTTGTCAGACAGAACCTGAGCTTGGATAAGCATGACTTTATTCTGCAAACATAATATCTATGACATAATATAGACAGATGGCTGTCGATTTCTGAAGAGACAACAAGTACAAGGTGGAGAAGGTGAAAGGCATAGTGCAGAATGGGGATCAGGAAAGATAGGCATGGAGGGCAGAGAGAATACGTGGGCAAAACCTCAGCTACAATTATGGTCAAAGTATCCATGCCATCCATTGATTCCAGCATGGATGCGTGGCATACAGCAGGCAAAATCATCTGCCCAAGATGTTCCTTAAGAATATATAGAAACAATAAAGACACTGGATGCCTCTTCTGTGGAGACTGACACAAGGTGCAGATGTGCAAACATTGCTGACACCAATAAAAAGGAAATATTTCTTTACCCGATTATGTAAAAACCTGAATAGGCACTGTAAGCCAAGCCAAGGAATATATATATATATATATATATATATATATATATATATATATATATATATATATATATATATAATATAATAGGAATATAAACAGGCAGGGTAGCAGGCATCTTTACTAATCCCCCTTTGTAGAAACCTAAGAGATCACTTACAGGTTTGAACTCAAGAAATTAACAAATGGAATGCAAACTATCTCAACATTCATCATACCGGTGGAGATGGATAGTGAATGACAACACAGATAAGGAGATGTTATTGTTCAAAGAGTCATATAATAAAACATTGTGGAAGGTAATGGATCACCTTTTAGACTCTTGCTCATTGACACAAAGCATTATTGCGAGACTTGTAGATCTAATTATAAATCCTTACGTTGTGCAGTAGATAGAGTTGCAGATGCCACTTCCAAAACTAAAAAGTTTATTCATTTTTTTTATTTGCATTTGTTTATTAGGAAAGTCTTCCTGGAGTATAAAAGTCCCATATTCAGTGGAGGATCAAGGAGAAAATCAGGAAACAGGCATAAAGAAACAGACACATTATTAATAATTAGGTATAAATGCATGTGTGCAGTAAATATACCAAATGTCATGAACAAATTATGACAAAGTATATGTAGAAATATAAAAATATTATGGCACTTATGAAATACATCCAAGTAAAAGAGATATACAGTATAAAAATATTATTTTGGAATAGCAGGCTTGCAGAAATATACGATGTATGACTATGTTCATAGTTTTATTAATAAGGATTATCCAGGGATATAGCAGAAGAAAACAAAAAAGCAAAACGGATTTGAAATAGACTCTGATAGTATAAGGTGGTAAAGATAAAAGAATAGATAGTTGGGAAACTTATTCACAGTAAATTCATCATATTGTAATTCTACACTGCAGTGGTGGTAAGTTTCTAACTGGAATAAATAACATCTAGCATGTGACAGGGATAAAGTATCAGAATGTCTCTGTGGAACAGCGGCAAAGACAAGAGTTCTGTACAGAGAACACTGAAGACAGAGAATGTTTAAATAGTTGTGTGTTGGACAATTGTCCAATGAAAGAAAGCAGGGAGTTCCAGCATTTAGATATAATGAAGCGCTTTCGTCCAAGTGACAGAACCTCTTCAGAACTCAGTTCTGAAGTAGTCATGTAACCTGGACCAAAGCGCTTAATTGTGTTTAATAAAGTGTGGCCAAACGGTGCGTTCTGTGTCTTCTTAGTTTGTTTTAAGTTTATAGTGTTTTTTGCATTTTTGTTTTAGAACTAGAATAAAAAGAATCCCAGTAGCTGTTTATGGTATTTGTGTAAGCTTGCCTGGAACATATCTTTGGAATGTAGAAGTTTTTTGGGTAGGTACTATTCTAGGATTGACTTAATAGTTTAGCATTTATTTGGGTAATCGCTAGTACTATAAGCAACTTTTAGTTGTGGTTGTAGGAAAGCACAGGAAGTTAGGGCATTCAAGACAATTTAGAATTCAGGGATATGTGCAGTGATTACTTGTTCGGTAGGTTGCCAGCATATTTGATTACTTTGTTATATCATTGTTATAATTTATTGAGTTGGTTAAAAATGATGTTAATGAGAATTGGAGAGTTATAGGGCAGGCTTAGTACGAGGTAAGTTCTTGTCAAGTTTTTTATAGGCTTGTTTCGTTACATAATGGGATGTTATACACAGAAGTCTTAATTTATGCTGTCTTTTTGATGTGCATATTTGGCTTGAAATACATTTTCTATTAAGATGATTTGAGAACAGTAAATGTGAAAAGTTTGCACTTGTCATGTTTGTTTTGGGGGTAAAGAGCATTAACTTAATTTCATTCTGGTTCAGCTGCAGTTGAGAGTGTTCTAACCATTTCTCAATGGAAATGTAGGCTTGCTGGGTGATATCATGCAATACAGATTAGAGTAAAGGCTGAACATGAGTGTAGAGTCATCTGTGTACTGAGTCACTGTAGTTTGACCAGATGCTAAGGTAAGCTTATTAATAAACAGGTAGAAAAGTGAAGGTCTGGTTACTGGAGGGTAAGATGAAATGGAAGATTTCGATCTGACACATTGAATTCTATCGGGTACACTTTATAGTTGTTTCAGAGTGGCTAAGATAGGCTAGAATATTAATTAGTATTGGATGAGATACCATGTCACAGACCTTGGAGAGGCTGAGGAATATAAAGGAGACTAGTTTACCTTGATTTCTGTTTAGGTTGACTGTAACCGAGTTGAGTGGGAGAGAGCAAGTTATTGTTGTTTCTGTAATTTAGCAACTGGGAAGGAATACATTTTCTAGGATTTCACAGAGTGGAGGAAGAATGGCTATTGATTAGTAATTAGAGAGTGATCAAATTCAATGCCCCTCCAAACCCCAAGAACACAGCAGCTTATGGCTGAATTGCTGTCAAAACTCCATGCAGGTATGTCAGTAGTTGCACAGAGGCTGCTGTACCTACCAGAAGTAAGCCCAGGACTGTCAGAAACAAATTGCCCTGGTGGCATCCCATATTAAACACTATATAGAGCAAAAGGAAAAAAAAAACTTATGGCAAAAATCAGGAAGGGTAATTCCCATAAAGATAAAAGTTCTCTCATCAAACTAAATAGGAAACTAAGAGGGCTATTTTGGTCAGGCAAAGCCAACTTTGAGGTTAGGATAGCCTCACAGGTGAAAGATAACCATAAGGTCTTCAACAGCTATGTCAGAAACCTCAGGGGTTCATAGGGTCATAGGTGTATACTTGGCATTGGAGCCTTTACAAACCTAGGCCATAGAAGTGCCCTGGCATCGTGCTGCCCGACGTTACTTCCCAGTGCCTCTATCAAGTATAGCCACTGGAGTGATCCCTGGGATGAACTTTCTATTTCCCATTCACTCATCAAGATTTCTCTTGAAGAGGGCCAGTGAGGTGCTCTGCTTGACATGTATGGGAAGTCTATTCCAGAGCATGGGCAGTCTCTGGGGTATGAACCTGTAACTCCAGCATGTTCTGTTGATTCTGGTAATGAGGTTGAGGTCTCTGATGCACATGGTGTGGAGGGATTGGGATTTCCTTAGATGCAGCATTTCTAACAGAGCTGGGTCAGACATGGCTTTGAGTCTTGGTAGCAAACAACAATGTGCCAAACTGGTGGTTTACCATGTCACATTCTCCTTGCCTGGTGATATAGTGAACCTGTTATCGAAGAAATTAATTTCCATCTTTAACCTTTCTCAACCATCCCCAAAAATACCCTCAGACTTAACCCTCCCAACTGTAACTAGGGTGCATGTACTGGCTGCACTCACTAAAGTCAAGAACATGGCCTCAATAGGCCCTGATATCATCCCAGGATATCTCCTGAATAGTCTAAAATACAACTCATCAGAACCCCTGGAGTATTATTTAACTATAATCTTAAAATAGGCTTTGTGCTATGTAAATGGAAGACTGCGACAGTCAACCCTTTCATCAGGGGGACTGTCAAAAGATCCTAAAAACTACAGACACATTAGTCTGACTAGTCTAATTTGCAAAGTGACGAAAAGAATTATCATGGAAATTATCAAAAAGGACATAGAAGACCTCCAGACACTGGATCCATCTCAGTTTGGCTTTGTCAAAGGAAGGTCATGCTTAATGAATCTGGTAGACTTCTTTCAAAATGTCACTAAGGAAATGGATGATGGGAAAATGGTGCATACTGCCTACCAAGATCTGACTAAAATATTTGATACAATACCCCACTTGGGCATTGTCAAAAAACTTAGCTAACTAGGCATAAACCTCTTTATAACCCACTGGATATCTAGCTGGTTTACTGATAGGACCCTCTACAAAGAGACCAAGTGAGCAGTGGAGTCCCCAAGAGCTCTGTGTTAGGCCCACTTCTCTTTAGCATCTACGTCTTGAATGTCGAAGCCAATGTCATAGGCCTCTGGCTAACCAAGTTTGCAGATGATTGCAAACTAGGAGCAGCATTTGAATCCCTCCAAGACAAGTACACCCTTCAGGAAGGTCTAACACTGACAAATGCTTGGTGCAAAAGACAAGGCTTAATACTAAGTACCAAGAAGGGACATCTGCCTCCCTGGGTAATTACATCATCAATAAAACACCATTAAAAGTTGATTCACTAGCCAGGGATCTGGGAACTCATTTAGATAGTAAACTAGCCTTCAACCAGCATGTGTCCAAGTTAGTAAGCAAATCTATGTTGCTCAACTTATAAGCAAGGGCAGAGCATGCAGATCCAGAGAGGTCATCATACCACTGTACAAGGCCCTCATCAGACCCATCATACAGTTTAATGCCCTCTTTGGTATGTACCTGACCAGACACATGCAGCAACTGGAAAGTCCACAGAGATTCCTTACAAAAAGAATACAGAGTAAACACAATGCCCTATGCTGATCACCCCAAAGCTCTAGCTCTTTATTCGGTGTCATACAGACTTTTGAGATCTTTGCCTGGCATACAAGGCATCCCCTGGATTCTGTTTTGATGAATCTTCTGCACACCTGGAAAGCAAACAACATCAGAAGTACTAGATTAAAAGACCTAAATTTTGCTTGTGTTTCTGAGGGAATTCCCATTTTCTGGAACAGGGTCCCCATCCCTGTGAGCCTGAGTTCCTCCCCACCCCTATTTAAGTGCAACTTGAACTAATGGATAGGTATTTGGAAATTGACCCTGGTCCTGCACCTATGTCTCTGATGGACAGAGGCAGTCAAAGAATCAGCCAGTATATGCATCAATTTGTGGTTCATACTTGGGTTGCATGGCTGGGCTTATAAGGGCCTTAGTGGTCATTAGCCTAGTATATACCTATGAACCTATATGTTTTTTTCCATAGTGTTGTGACATAGGATTCAGCAGCAGACCTCTTGATGAGGATGAATATAGAGTAGATGAGTATTTCAGCAGCCAGACTAAGGTATTTGGCTTAAGATTATTATCAGCTAGCACAGTTAACTTTAAACTGCTTAGGAGATTTTGTGTGCATTTGGTAGGGACTGGCTGTAAGGTGAAGGCTAAAGATATGATTGCATTGTTGACTGAGTTGTCAGTTGCTGGAGTGTAATTATTCTTAAATAATGGGTGTACTGATGAAAAGAGAATAGAAAATGAGTGCTATATTGAGCTCTGCATTGTTTGTAGTGAGCTAGGTTGGGTAATTTTTGCTGTTTTTAAGAGTTTGTTGGTAGTTGCCCAGAAGGATTTGGGATTGTTAATTTGTGATTCTTCTAATGAAATGATGTAATATATTTTTTAATCTCTCTGCACGTACTTCTTTATAATGTTATACAGTTCTCTATATTTCTGGCAAGTAGTGGGTGTTTTGACAGTTTGTCATAGTTTTCAGGCTCTGTTTGTTTGTGCCATGAGGTCTTGACCTGCTTGTTTTCATCCAGGGTATGGTTGGGTTTTATCCTTTTTGTTCTGAGGGGATTATGTCATTTAAGATAGTTAGGAAATGATGGCCAAATTATGCAACTGCATACACTAGTGGAAGTATTTTTAGTGGAAGCCACCTGTAATGTTTTAGTTCAGCTCTGTAGGACATAAGATTGAAGTCTTTTTATGCTTTGTACTGAGTTAATAGAAATAGCCTTCAGGTGTTTGTTCCAGAGCTAAATGACTTATGTTGGATGGCAGTCACTTATGGAGTCTGGGAGGGTGCACACTTGTAAAGCCAGTTAGTATCCAGTCCAGTATTGTAGTTTGTTAGGTTTTATTGTACCCAGTTGGGGTGTTGACCAAGTCAGTATAATTGAAGAGATTTACTGAGCGGGCTGGAGAGGAATGATTTATATTGGACCAGTTGGTGTTAAAGTCACCGACTATGATCATTTTATAGTTAATGTTTGATGTGGCCCAGAATAGGATGTTTCCAATAGTACTGCTATTATTGTTGGAGGGGGGTTTACTGGCTAATGATGCATACAGATTTTATGTGGCTAATTTTTAAGATACAGGCTAATATTTCTGTGTTTTCGAAGTAGGGTATTTTAGTTCAGAGTGGAAGTATGTTTATATGGTTTGCATATAGGATGGCAACTCCACATCCATTTTTGGTAGCATTGCCTGATCAAAGGATGTCATATCCAATGGGATGATTTCACTGTTTTTTTTATTTCAGGCTTAAGCCAGGTTTCACTGATTGTGGTAATATCTGGGAAGTGATGGACGAGCTATGTAAGTACTTCAGTGAGTTTATTGTAGATGCTATGGAAGTTGAAGTTAAACAGTTTTTAGTCCCAGATTTGCGGTATTATTAAAGGGGGAAGTGAAGTGGAAACCGCAGTGGTGCAGCGGTAGCATTCTTGCCTCACAGCAAGAGGTTCTCCCTTTCGATTCTCGGCTGGAGCGCCTTCTGTTTGGAGTCTGCATGTCCTCCCCACGGTCGAGTGGCATAGAATGGGCATGCCTTCGTTGAAGGTTGGACATCAAGCTGGCACCTCGGCACCCGTAAAAAAATCTGCTGCCAATCATTAGCAGACAGGAGTTCCGCTGTGATGACCCCTAACCGGGAAAAGCCGAAAGAAGAACAAAACATTAAAGGGGGAAATGGAGTCTAAAAGTAAGGGGAAAGCAGCATTACAATTTGGTATGGAGTATGTGGCTGTTGAGGTTGTTGTTTTATGTGTTTGTACTTTGCAGGTACCTGGATTTGGGCGAATATCACTGCAAGATAGCAAGAGAGATGGAAGGAAGTGAGTCCTGTGAACATGTGATTGTGTGTCTGGGGGGGGGGGGGGGCAGTGCTTCCATATAGGGCTAAGTGTGGAGGTGGAAAAATAGTTATTTTAGTAAGATTAGACAGTCTTACTTGCTTTTAAAGTAAGTCAGTTTTTATGGTTAAGGTTGTTTAGAGAGAATAATAATGGAGATGTTAGATTGTGTTTGTTGTACGAGTGTAGCATGACAAAAGCTAATGTGACCTAGATATAAAATCCAGCTTTGGCTGGCTAATATCTAGCTGTCTTCAACTGGACATATAAGAGAATTTAAGTACCTTTTATCTGCACTGTTTTCAAATAATACAGCATTTTAATTGATGTATTTGTGTTGCATTGAATATTAACTGAACTGGAAGTTTTGACTCTGTTTTCTCAGTTAGTTCCCCACCCACCCTCCTTGTTTTTGTTTTAGTGTTAATCTTGGTGGCTTTGAAACTGCCCGCCCCTCTTGTAAATTTGTGTTTGGATACTCCTTCTGGGCCCATCTCATTTGCTCACTCAACTGAGTGCAGTGAGATCATATTCCGATTTCAGCCACTCCTACTGTGTACAAAGAGAGCATCTGAGAAAGAAAAAAAAAATTAAGCTTATTTCCTGCCTTTCCCATAAGTGGTCTAGACTGTTTGTAGGCTTCTGAGCCCCCAAGCCTTTCTGTGTTGGAGGGAAGCCTTCTAGCTTAATTTTGTTTCTTAGAACTAGCCAGTTTTCTAGTTTCAGCACTCAAATCTGTTTCTTTGAACTCAGCACTTGTTCAGAACTCATTGTAAGCACTAAATAAGCTGCAAATTACTACAGCACTCAACTTTCCTCACTTGTCTACAGGAAAGCAGTTTTTAGTACTTAAAAAATAAGCACCTATCCAGGCAAGTCTAAGGGTCAGCTCCCAGTGATTTCTCCTGTCTACCTGATGAATCTGGGCATCTTGGGGCAATGCAGCAATTGCCTCATGTACACAGACAACCCTCTCCTCCTACCACCCAACACTACAACCTGTGAGAGATGCACTTATATAGCCAAACTGGAAGCAAAGCTCTCTTCACCCAAGACTGGACTAGACAGTCAAGAGGAGAAGGTAAACACTTGCACCACACCACACTCATCACATAGTCCCTCAAAACCTACACCACCAAAACACACACAAAGAAACACAAAACACACACCTACATTCAGAGGCTCTCAATAAAAACCTGCCCAAGCATCAGGGACCTCCAAAGCAGAAATGCAAGCAAACTCCACCCCCCCAACACAACCCAAATGACACATAGCCCACAAACTCAGTGTTCCACTCAACTACAGCCCATAAGGCATAACAAAGTACCCAACACTCTAGTCATAGGTGACTCTATAGTCAGGCACACTGATGTTCCACTCACCAGGCTAAACAAGGAGAAAGTTACTGTCAGCTGCCTGTTAGGTGCCAGGATCCACCACATAATGCACGCACTCAGGTCACTCCACAACAAGTACAAATATGACACTGTCATTGTCCATGTTGGTGTGAATGACCTGAGACGTACCTCCCTGGACTACATGAAAAGAGACATGGAGGAGCTCTCCAATCTTGTAGCCCAGGCAGGTATGACGCTAGCCCTGAGTAGCATCCTGCCATCACCCAGAATGATACCACAGTACAAGGAGAAAATGATTGACTTCAACAATTGGCTAAGCTTCTGGTGTCATTCTAAGGGGATCCAGTATTTGTCTGCCTGGGATGACATGATCGACAGACCACGATGCTTTGCCAGAGATGGCCTGCACCTGTCGCCCTTGGGATTCTGGATACTGGCTAAAGCTCTTGACACCACTGTAGTGTCTTTTTAGGCAAGATTCAAATGACAAATTCCGCACCGTAACAGGTACAAGCAAGCAAAATCTGCGGGTAATGCTACTCAATGCTAGAAGTCTAAACCTCAAAATGCACGCACTCGAGGCACTCCTTAAAATGGAGAACATTGACATCTGCACAGTGACAGAGACCTGGTTCAATGCTCCAGAGGGCACCCCTGCATTACCAGACTATAATTCATACCACTCCTTTCGGCCACCTAACCCAGAACGAAGCACTAAAGGTGGAGGAGTGTCCATATTCATTAAGGATATCCACACCTCCAGGCTAGTTGCACAGCATAATGCATCCAAGATTATCCAAGTGCAACTAACTCTGGGCAAGACCACAATCCAAATTTTAGCTTGCTACAGACCCCCCACCATGCCCCAGGATTCCCACTCCTCATTTCTTGATACACTGAAAAGTATTAGGGTACAACCCAGCACCCTAGTAATGGGCGATTTCAACAAACCCACCATTAACTGGGAAAACTACTACTACTACATCCTGGCAGATAGGTTCAGTGCTAACTTTACCCCCCTCTCACCCAATAGAGGGCCCATCTCTATACCGGAAGAATGCAAAGTTCCTGTAATCACATCTGCACAGGTAAAAAACACACTTTCCAAAGCCAAGAACACAGCATCCATGGGACCTGACAATATCCCAGGCTGCGTTCTACATGAACTACAGAATGAACTGGCACTCTATCTAAGTACCATGTTCAATCATAGCCTCACCTCAGGCTTTGTGTCCACTGAATGGCACACTGTGATGGTTATCCCACTCCACAAAGGGGGAGCCATGACAGACCCCAGGAACTACCGCCCCATTAGCCTGACAAGCCTGGTCTGCAAGGCCATGGAATGTATCATCATTGAACTCATAAACAAAGACATTGGTAATCTCCAAACACTGGACCCTACCTAGTTCAGATTTGTAAAAGGCAGATCATGTCTCCTAAACCTGATTGACTTCTTTGAAGTAGTCACCAAAGCCATAGATGAGGGTAAGGTGGTTCACACAGCTTATCTAGATCTCGCCAAGGCTTTCGACACCATCCCCCACTCTGGAATTATAGATAAGCTCACTAAACTAGGTATAAATCCCTATGTCACAAGATGGGTTGCCAACTGGCTCACGGACAGAACCAACACTGTGAAAGTAGCAGACTCCAAATCCGATTTCAGAGCAGTGACAAGTGGAGTACCACAGGGTTCAGTCCTGGGTCCTCTCCTGTTTGGTATCTAATTCTCTGAAGTACAGGCTAACACAGAAGGTCTTTGGCAAACAAAGTTTGCAGATGACTGCAAACTAGGAGCCATAATCGAAAC
The DNA here is from genome assembly GCF_019279795.1 of Protopterus annectens. Taxonomy (NCBI): domain Eukaryota; kingdom Metazoa; phylum Chordata; order Ceratodontiformes; family Protopteridae; genus Protopterus; species Protopterus annectens. The sequence continues at coordinate 395,123,780 of NC_056736.1, forward strand.
TCCTAACAATGTGGACATACTACAAAAGGGCCTCACTGAGACAGATGCCTGGTGTCAAAGCCATGGCCTAAAGCTCAATGCCAAAAAATGTATTGTCATCCCCTTTGGTAAAAACTCTGTACCCATGAACTACCACATAGCTGGTAGTCTACTTAATGGGGAAAATGTGATAAGAGACCTTGGAACACAGGTGGACAGTAGTCTCTCCTTTGATAATCACATCGCCACAGTGGTCAGGAAATCCTTCTACATGGCTCACCTCATCACTAAATGTTTCTCATCCAGAAAAAAAGAGGTCATTGTTCCCTTCTAATCATCACTCATTAGACCCATTATAGAGTACAAAGCCCCTTTTGGTATTTACCTCACATGACATCTACAACAACTGGAAAGGACACAGAAATACCTCACAAAGAGGATTACTGGCCTCAAACAGATGCCCTACGCAGACCATCTCAAAAAAACTCCAGCTTTACTCAGTTGCATATTGCCTACTCAGATGCGATCTCTGCCTAACATACAAAGCTATGTCAAACCCAGAGCTGTTGGACATGCTCCACTTAAATAAATCCCAATCCCTCCGAGCTACACGCTCTAGGGACCTAAACCTTATCACCACAATAAACTGAACATGCTGGAGGGATAGATTCCTGTCCCAGAGACTTCCCATACTCAGTAACAGACTACCTATCTATGTCAAACAGAGCTCCTTATTAGCACTCTTCAAGAAAAATCTTGATGATTGGATGGGAAATAGGAAATTTACCCAGGGATCACTTCTGTGGCACTGCTCGACAGGGGCACAGGAAAATAACTTTCTTGGGTGGCGAAAGTCAGGGTACATTTTTGGCTAGGCTTATATAGGCCCTAGGGCCAATAGCCTAGTACCTACCTATGAACCTATGAACCTATGAGTAAGAAATAAACAGAGCAGTAGAATGTGGAGCATTGTGATGATGTTTTTAGGCTAAGGCTCGGGATGTGAGAGTGCTAGAGTCGAGGTTAAAGGTGAGGTTTAGTATGGTTTGGGGAAAAGATAGGTATTGGTACGTGGAAATATTATTTGTGAGTAGAAGTGGGTCCATTATAGTAATGATGGATGATGACTTATTTGTAGGAGATTGTTAGCTAACATAGTGCTCTATCACATTTTGAAATGGTGCCTTTTCTCTTCTAATATTTGATTAATACTGTCAAGTAGCCCTTTCAGAAGCCTGCCACATAGAAGTTAAAATGGAGTAAACCAAAATGAGGCTTGTGGCACCTCTCTGATTTGGTAACAGTAAGTTTTTCCATCTGCATCTACAATTTCCCTCACATTAATTTCAGTATTTCATTAAACCTTCCTACTAATTACCAGACTGTGAATGGGAACCTGAGTTTTAAACTGCTTACTTTAAAGTACTGACATAACTAATGCAGTTCCTTAATATAAAGGGAGTTCCTTGGTCAGTCAATATCTTTTTAGAGATACCCACTCTGTAGAATAACAGTACAACCTCTCTGGAAAATTATGTAATAGCACTGCTTCTGGAAATTTTTCTGTACAGTCCAGTATGTACTGATACCTGCTGTAAGATTTTCTTAGTGTTCCTACAATATCCAGAGCAATGCATTAAAATGGTGCTTCTATGATAGCCATAGGGATCAAAGGACTTTCACATGCAGAATTAGCTGTAGTTTTCTAACATTCTGGACAAGAAGCAGAAAAGTTCTTTCTCCCCTCTTCTCTGTCTTTTATTATGTCTGGCCAGTAAAATCTGTCAAGCACTCTTACAATGGTTTTGTCCATCCCAAGTGACCTCCTAACACATTACTATGGGTGAGTGTAATTAGTAGTCTCCTATTAGGTTTTGGTACCATCCACCGGTGTAGAACGTCTTAATTTTTCTTATTAACTTTATATAAGAGGTCATCCTTCAGCTCAGAATTGAGGAAATAAAAAAATCTGTCTTGCTCTGCTTAAAGTACCATCTTCCCATTTTGCTCCTTTAAACTGTAGTTTCTTCAGTATCTTGCTTCATGGTGAAACAAGTACCTTCTTCACCTATATTACTAGCACTGCAGCTTCTCTCACATTTTCTCCTCCAAACTGTAGATCTAATACATCATTGCTTATTTTCGCAATTACTAGCAAACAACTAACAATATTTCTAGTATAGTTATGTTGCAAACCAGCATTTTCAGTGAATTGTCCAGTCTCCCATGTTGGTGTTTCACACCATACACCTCAATAGCATATACGTGTCTCAGTTGTGAAAATATGACATACATTTGAAAATATGAATAATAAGTGGCAAACAAAGATCAATTTCTGCACTGCAGGACACTAGAATAACAATCGTAATGTAATTTTGTTAATAACTCATTGCTCTTTCTTATGCTGCCTATTATTAGCTGATAAGTCACTTTGTTAAAGAAGCCAGACCCCTAAAAGTTCTGGACTCCATAAGGCAGTATGGGTGTGAAATGAAAGCATACAAAAAATGTGTTTTATGCTTGAGTGAGTTAAACTGGCTCCCTATAGGCCTCTCATACTGTAATTTTAGCTCCTGTTATAGGTCATGTAACACTGCTTGTTCAGTGAGAGCATTTATAGCCCTTCCAGTGCTCCCTCAGAGTTTTTTCCCTGATTTAAGTTAGTGTTTATGCTGTAAACACACAGACTGCTATCTACCTACATTTTGCTGATATATCTGGTCATTTTGTTTGCACTGTTTAGAAGTTGAACTCTCTACCAATGTGCAGACTGATGGTCATTTTGTTTGCACTGTTTAGAAGTTGAACTCTCTACCAATGTGCAGACTGATGGTCATTTTGTTTGCACTGTTTAGAAGTTGAACTCTCTACCAATGTGCAGACTGATGGTCATTTTGTTTGCACTGTTTAGAAGTTGAACTCTCTACCAATGTGCAGACTGATGGTCATTTTGTTTGCACTGTTTAGAAGTTGAACTCTCTACCAATGTGCAGACTGATGGTCATTTTGTTTGCACTGTTTAGAAGTTGAACTCTCTACCAATGTGCAGACTGATGGTCATTTTGTTTGCACTGTTTAGAAGTTGAACTCTCTACCAATGTGCAGACTGATGGTCATTTTGTTTGCACTGTTTAGAAGTTGAACTCTCTACCAATGTGCAGACTGATGGTCATTTTGTTTGCACTGTTTAGAAGTTGAACTCTTTACCAGTGTGCAGACTGATAGTTCCTACCTAGGTTAGGAAGCGTAGCACTTGTGAATATGTCTTTGATTCTTGTCTTACTTTGCTATAAAACCAGTGTTAAGACTACCTCATTTTGTGGTCACATTTCCCCTGTTCTTAACAACTTGGCAATTTCTCCCTTGCTTTATGTCTGCAAATTGTGCTAGCTCCTATGTCCTTCTTCACATGTTATAGGTGAAGTATTTTTATCATCTATTCTTCATTTCCCTGAAAGGCTGTGGCACGCATTGTTAATTTTTTAAACTAATGTCCATGGTAAATAAATTTGAATCATTATTTCATAAAAAGGATTTTTCTAAGTATAAAGTAACACATTTTAGACATCCTCTGAACTTCCTAGTTGAAGTTGTTAGTAATTTGGTGATTGAATGTTGAGAACTATATCCCAAGCTGTCAAAATGCATATTGGCAAGGTCCTTGTACATTCTGTTATTACAAATCAATAGTATTCAACTGTGAATGAAGCAGTCACTGTTACCAAGCCTGAATCATGTGAGGAGCAGGACTAATGGAATTTAAGATGAACAGGATAACTTACAGCCTCAGGAACTATGGTGCTCCTGATTGTTATCTGCAGGACATCTTCACAGAGCCGTTCCTCCCCTGGATAAATAAGATGCCAGTACTCAGTCTTAAAAGTTTTATTCAATGGATTAGCATTCTTATAAAAAAAAATATTTGAAGGGACAGAATTTCTTAGTATATTATAAGGTTAACATGATGGGAAGGGGTCAGTATGCAAGCGGTTAGGAGCAATGTAGATGGTGGATTACTTGTCTTTAGCAGGCCAATGGGGTGGGTGGATTATTATTCTTAAATTGAATGTCCTTAACTGGCCATTGGGGTGGGCAGATTCCTAGTCTTCTCAGTATTCTTTATCTTAGCTTGTATGAAAGCAGTAATAACAAACTATTAATAATTGTATGTGCAGACCCGGAGTGTTTTTTTGCAGCTCAGAGATATGAAGATAATCACTTAGAGCATGCCATTCAAGTAGCAACCATTTGCTTTTACAAGGCTTAAAATGCACATAGTAGAGATCTACCATTTAAATAAATTAAAGAATTAAAGCAAAAAATGCTTTTGCTGGATAAAGCTTCATCAGCTCCATCTAATTAAGTATCAAAGTAGGAATTGCTTTTTACAGTATAACATCAAATCTACAGTCTGCTTTTATGAGGCTTTCTTGCTTTCCTAAAAGGTTTACATACCATCTTTAGTGAAAAAGGCATCTAGTATTGGGAGCCCCACTCACTAGTAGAAAATAGATTTTTATCCTGCCCTCCTTTTTCAGAGTTGTTTTTGGTACAGATAAGACATTTGCACAAATGAAAATTTACTTGAAAATAAAAACTGAGAACCAAATATTCCAAGAATCATTGGGTTAATTGAACTGGGAGTAGCAGAAATAATGATTATGCTTAAAAATATTTTTTTAACAATAGTGGAAATGCTTGTCGTAGTCCTGTAATATGATGGTGTGAACCCCATAGTATGTACATATAAAGGAACCAAAGTATTTGGAGAGAGAGAATGGTCTTAGGGCTGACCTTATAAAATTAATTTCAGTAGTACATTCTGTGGATTAATTTTTTGCAGACTCAAGACACTTTTATTTAATCAGATAGAATTTAAATTTATGGCATTGTAGGCATTTAATTTTATCTGCCATTCCAACTCCTTTTCAAGGATGGCATTTTTGTTGCCTTGTTGTGGTTCTTAATGTTTTGTGTCCAATATGTGGAAAGAGAAACTGTCCTGGTTAGGAAAGCCCATGTTGTGTTTTGCCAAGGTGTTCCTTGTCACTCTTAGTTTTATGTCTGAAATACTGTGGGCTATTTTAATTTTGAGCGTACTGACTGTAACTGTTGCACTTCTTATATTAGGCCCTGTGAACAAGATTCTCAGTGTTATAGTTTGTGTATGTGTTGCTCCAATACTTTTTGTGTGAGACTGGGAATGTAAAGTGGTCACTGCCACTTCCAGTGGCCCACATTTGTAAGTATCTTTGTAATGCTACCGGACCCTTGTTCTCTGCTTTCTAACCAGCTTCTAATGATCTTTGCCTTTTTAAACACAAAGTTTGGTTCAGGTAGCAATACTATTTTCAGCTGCTTATTGTCTGAAATGATTGTCCAGTTTTCAGTTACTACCAGCCTGATTTTCTTGTAATCTTTAATTAAGGTGAGGGCCAATCTTCATTTTTTCCCCTCATCCTTGGAATCCCTGATTAAATTGCCTCAGTTCTCTCGCTGCAGGTTCCAAGGTTATTCATTTTGAGATCTTTTATTGGGTCTAAGATGCAGTGTAGCCTTCAACCACATTGGTCCTAGCCATTCATATACTGACCCTTCCTCCTCATGTTAACCGAATAGTACACAGAGAAAATTCTCTACTACCAAATAGCCTTTTGACAATAATGCTAATGCACTGAATAAAACTTGAGTACTGGCATCTTATTTCTCCAGGGGGAGGAATGGCTCTGTGAAGACATCCTGTAGATAACAGTCAGGAACATCATGGGTTCTGAGTCAGTAAATCATCCTGTTCATCTTAACATTATGCTATTACACTGATGTTTTATTTATAAGTGGTTTACCATTTCGTTCTTTTACATATGTTAACTTTGTAAGTACACCAAAGGCCCTTTTCATGCTTTATCCAGGCTAAACTGGCAGCAGATTACATTATAGCAAGTCAGATCAGCATTACAAAACATACAGATGTCTAACATTAAAATGTGATACTGCAGTCAGTTTGACATCAAGAAAAAGCTATAAAAATGTGGAAATATAACAGTTTAAGAAGAGCAAGCAGTACATAAACACTGACAAATATCTTAAGTAATTAAGCAATAACCCACGCCTGGGTGTGGGTAATGCTGGATTTACCCACGACTGGTGTGGTTTGGTCACGAGGGCAAAGCCCGAGTGGCCAAACAAAGACAACTGTGGGTAAATCCAGCATTACACACACCCTGAAGTGGGTTATTGCTATTATACAATGACATTATTTAAGAAAACAAATACTTTTCTTAAATAATGGCATTGTATAATGCCTTCGTGCTGCCCTTCCGCAGCTGTCTGGTATTCTGCAGCAGTTCTGATGTACTATACTTACGCAGTACATCAGAGCTGTGGGTGGAAGCAATGGAGAAAGCAAGATCTCCGTTGCTTTTTACAAAGTGTCTCGCTATGTTAAACCCATTTAACATAGTGAGACAGCTTTACAAAAAGCAACGGAGAAAGGAAGATCTCCGTTACTTTTTTTAAAGCTGTCTCGCTATGTTAAACTCCTTTAACATAGCGAGACAGTTTCTAAAAAGCAATGGAGATCTTGCTTTCTCCGTTGCTGTAAAAAAAAAAAAAAAAAATACTTATACTAATGGAAAAAGTCCGGGCGAAATAAAATTGCCAAAGATTCCAAAGACAACCACAAGGCATTCTATAACTATGTCAAGAATCTAAATGGCAATGCTCAGATCTGCTTGAGCTACAACAGAATGGCATTAAATATACTGATCCCAAGGATATTGCCAATATCCTGGCAGATCGATTCAGTGCCAACTTCACCCCCCTCTCACACCCTAAATGGCCCATCTCAATACTGTAAGATTGCCAAATTCTGGTAATAACAGCTACACAGGTAAAAAAATGCACTCTCCAGAGCTAAGAATACAGCATCCATGGGACCAGATGACATCCTGGGCTGTGTACTACATGAACTACAAAATGAACTGGTACCTCACCTAAGTGTCATGTTTAATCATACTCTCACCTCAGGCTTCATGCCCACTGAGTGACGCACAGTTACAGTTATCCCACTACACAAGGGGGGATCCACCTTGGATCCTGGGAACTACTGCCCCATCAGTCTGACGAGCCTGATCTGCAAGGCCATGGAACATATTATCATGGAACTTATAAACAACGATATTGGCAACCTTCAAACACTGGACCCCACCTGGTTTGGGTTTGTGAAGGGCCAATCTTGTCTCCTGAACCTGATTGACTTCTTTGAATCAGTCTCTAGAGCCGTGGATGAGGTTAAGGCAGTCCACACAGCCTATCTGGATCTCGCCAAGGCCTTTGACACCATCCCCCACTCTGGAATCATAGATAAACTTACTAGGCTGGGCATTAATCCCTACATCACTCGATCGGTTGCCAACTGGCTTACTGACAGAACCCACACTGTAAAAGTAGCTGACTCCAAATCCAGCTTCAGACAAGTGACAAGTGGAGTACCTCAGGGTTCAGTCCTGGGACCACTCGTGTTTGGCATCTACTTCTCTGAAGTACAGGCCAACACTAAGGGACTCTGGCTAACAAAGTTCACAGATGACTGCAAACTGGGAGCCATTATTGAATCCCAAATGATGTGGATATTCTATAAAAGGGCCTTACAGAAACAGATGCTTGGTGCCAGAACCATGGGCTCAAACTCAGTGCCAAGAAATGTATAGTTATCCCCTTTGGGAAAAAACATATACCAGTGAATTACCACATAGGTGGCAGTACACTAAACACCGAAAGTGTGATAAGAGACTTAGGGACACAGGTGGACAGTGGTCTCACCTTCAATAACCACATCGCCACAACAGTCAGGAAATCCCTCTATGTGGCACACCTCATCACTAAGGGCTTTTCATCCAGAAAAAAGGAGGTCATTGTCCCACTGTACTCATCCCTCATTAGACCCATTGTAGACTACAACGCCCCATTTGGTATGTACTTTCAAGACATCTGCAAAAACTGGAAAGGCCGCAAAAATACCTCACTAAAAGAATCACAGGCCTAAAGCAGATGCCCTATGCTGACCACGTTAAAAAACTCCAACTATACTCTGTCGCATATCGTCTACTCAGGGGCGATCTCTGTTTAACATACAAGGCCATAACAAACCCAGAGCTGTTGGACATGCTACACTTAAAGAAATCCCAATCCCTCAGAGCCACATGCTCCAGGGATCTAAACCTTATCATCACAATAAGCAAAACATGCTGGAGGGATAGGTTCCTGACCCAGAGACTCCCCAGACTCTGGAATAGACTGCCCATACATGTCAAGCAGAGCGCCTCCTTGGCCCTCTTCAAAAGGAACCTTGACGACTGGATGAGAGAAAGGAAATTCACCCTGGGGAGCACGTCAGTCGCCCTGCTAGACAGAGGTCCAGGGAAGTAAATAGTGTGGGAAGAAATAGCCAGGGAATTGTTATGGCTAGGCTTGTATAGGTCCTAGGGCCGATAGCCTAGTTCCAACCTATGAACCTATAAGGGTAATGGAGAAGGAAGGAAAAGTTGAGGTAAAAGATACTAGAGTGTTTTGAAGTTTTCAGGGGAGAATAAGAAGGATAATATGAGAAAGTAGGAATCTGGAAGGATTAGCAATAAGGTGAATTTGATTATTAGCCTGGCGTGGAGGAAGAACAAAGCCAAACCTTTGAGAGATATCCTGTTAAAAATGGCTTGAAGGAATGAAGTTTAGAAATTGCTGTAAAGACTGTGTTCCAGATATTGGCCAGGCAGGTAGAATACAGATGGTGTCTGAGAGTTTTTTTATAATATATCTGTATATATATATATATATATATATATATATATATGTGAGTGTGTGTGTGTGTGTGTGTGTGTGTGTGTGTGTGTATATATATACATATATATATATATATATATATATATATATATATATATGTATATATATATATATATATATATATATATATATATATATATATATATATATATATATATATATATATATATATATATATATATATATATATTAATACTGTGAATATTAAAAAGGTTATCATCAATTGTCACAACTAATGTTTTGTATGGGAAACAACTTTTAATTTCAATATTGTTTTCAGAGGACATCTTGAAAATGTTTTTTTTTTTTTGGATATATGATTTTGGGAAGAATAGAAATATTTCTTGTGGTTAAATTGAAGTTAGTTGTCATGAAGCCAACTTTCAATGGTGTTGAATTCATCTTGTGTATTAATTTGCAGGTGAGTAAGGCTATTGGAGAAAAAACAGATAAGAGTGCAATTGTTCTTGTATTGTACAAAAGAGGCTTGTTGAGAAGTGATGAAAAGATTGTTAATAAAGATATTAAAACTGAGAGGACCAAGAATAGAACCTTTTATACACCAGTATTGACAGACAGATAAGGAGAAAAGATGGGATGCCATTTAACAGACTGATAGCTATGGTATGATTGTAACAGTTTTTGTTTTTGTGAGAAACTGTGTTGAAGGCTGTACACAATTCCAAGAATAATGAAGAGATGAATTTACCTTTGTCTCTGTCTTCATTGATGCACGTCTGAATGTCATAAGGGCAGTGACTGTACTGTGAGAAGGTCAAAAAACATGGTATTTAGGAGTTTGGGGTTGTTAGTTTAAGAGATGAAAGAGTACTTGTTTATGGACAAAGTATTCTAATATTTTTGAAGGGAAGATAGTGATGCAATAGGTCTAAAGTCAGATATTTCAGTAGGATTACCACCTTTGTGGAGAGCAATAATGTAGATTTTTTTCAGAGGGAAGGACATAGGAGTTCTGTATGGACCTGTTTATTAGAATGGAAATTATGTAAGCAAAGGAATTGTCAGACATCTTAAGGTATTCTGCGGGGAGGTTGGCAAAGGGTGAACTGAGTTTGATTTTGTTTAATAAGTGTTTTCTGTAAGAGATAGATGACTTTTAATGTAAAGAATGACATGTTAGAAGTGGGGTTAGAGATGAGTCAGAGGTTATAGGAGGGGAGCCCTAAGTGAGAGCAGTTGCAATTAAACTGAATTACAGTTTCTGAGGGAGAGCTATTGGGGCAATGATTAGGGAGATTATTTATTCCTGGGTATACTATTTCTTTGCTAGATGACCAAATCTTTTTAGGATTTTGCCTATGATTGCATTGTAGGTCATAGTAGTAGTTCTTCCTTTCAAAATTAATTTATTTTTGTGAGGTTGCAGAGTTCTTTAAACCACTGTAAGCTATGAGGAGACTTGTGCTTTAGCCATTCATTCCAGGCCTCATCTCTGTTATGCATGCGACTTCTACCATGATTGGAAAGACAAGGAACATAGTCTTTAATCTTTTCCTTCTTAATGGTGCAAAGTTGTTTAGAGTACTCAATAATATTGTATTAAATTTATCCAAAGCCTCACAGTTGGACAGTGCTCATTATTGACTAGCTAAAGCATTGTAAAGTGACTCTGATGGTATCTGGGTTGAAGCTTGAGAGATTACAGGTAATTTTGTATAGCTGTTTTGACATGATGAGTAATAAGTATATTAACAAATGTTGGGTGATGATCAATAAAGAAATCTGAAAATTTCCACTAAGATATATTTACCAGGATCACAGCCCATTATCCAGTCAAGAACTGAACCACTACCATTAGCTTTGTTATAGCATGTGGGAGATGTAATAAGTTGAAACCATATAAGTTAATTGTAGAGACAGGAAATTTTTATGTACATTTTTCCACTCAATATTAGCATCTCTTAAAATTATTATTTTATTAGAGATTCTGTTTGATATCCAATAGAGGATATCTTCCAGACTGGATTTATTATTTCCTGAGGAGATATGTAGGACAATATTACAGAGATGTTTATGGTTATTATTACTGTATTTTATCTAAGGTGAAAAATGAGAAGTTCTGTGTTATGGAATTAAGTATGGTATTAGTATAAGGGGAAAGTTCACAGGAGTTGAGATACAGAATAGCCCTCTCCCCCTTCTTTTTTTCTATAGCCTATCAGTTCTCATGATATTATAGCATGGAGTAGTACTTCTGAGTATTTTATATGAGGTTTAACCAAGTTTTGGAGGCCATAAACAATATCAGGTGTGTACTGTGGGATCCAGTCATGTAAGTCAGTAATTTTCTTATGAACACTATGAATATTTGACAAGATGAATTCTGTTATTTGATTATATTGGAATAGGCTTTGAGGATGGGATTTTGAAAATAACTAGACTCTTATAAGTTCTATATTGACTAATATATATTACTATATTCTTGTTTTGACTAACTGTCACATCATTGTATAAATATTTTTTATGTAAATCTTGTATTAGTGCAGGGTTATATGTGAGGATGAGAGGATGTGCTAAAATGAGATCAAGTTCTGGACAGCAATAATGTGAGAGGAAAAAGGGGGGTGAGTTTATAAACAGGTAGGGGAGGAGGTAGTGACTGATGGAGGCAGTGATTAGTGCTGTGATAAGGTGAGGGGGAAGGATGGGAGGGGGTTGTAAAGAAATAGGGGAAGGAGGTATGATTAGGACAGCTATGAGCTAGAATTCAATGATAGAGTAGGAAAGATGACAGGCTGTATGAACAGGAAGAGGAGGAGGAGGGGTTATGAAGGAAAGGAACTGTTAAGAGGAGAGTTGGTAGCTGGAATGAAAAGGATCAGAAGGGTGAACCCTGAGCCCATAGCAGACTTATTAGGAACCTTATCCTTCATCAGTAACTCAACACATTGGGCAACAAGATTTTGATACTATGTAAGAAGTCTAACACTCTAATGTGCGCCATTATTCATTGATTGCAGTAGCGTATGACTAATGAGAAACAGGGCCACTACTGGAAGCAACAGCAGGAGCTGTCTGCAAAATCAGGGACAGTTGAGAGGGATGTGTGGGGAGAGGCTTCAGGACAAAGCTAATGGGAACACTAGACAACACCAGGGAGAAATTTTAAAGTATTAGACTCTCTTCAAAAGTTAATAGAGCAACAGGCTTGCATTTTGCAAACAATAAGAAGAATGAAAGTGTAGTATTTGTCACTATTGACTTACTGTAAGGATACATGGATTGTGAAAGCAGGGCAAAAAATATTAAGATACATTGGATACATTCTGTCTACTCTGTGACAAATAAGATGTATTCTGGTGTGTGTGTGTGTGTGTGTGTGTGTGTGTGTGTGTGTGTGTGTGTGTGTGTGTGTGTGTGTGTGTGTGTGTGTGTGTGTGTGTGTGTGTGTGTGTGTGTGTGTGTGTGTGTGTGTGTGTGTGTGTGTGTGTGTGTGTGTGTGTGTGTGTGTGTGTGTGCGTTTAAATGCTTGCATCTCTGTGGGAGAGTGAATGAGCTGCATAAGTCATCAGTGTCACCTACCAATCAAGGTGCTGATCTGCACTAGTGGTAGTTAAGGGCTATTCAGAGACAGGCAAATTAGCTGATAATGAGGACTTTCTCTGCATTCTCAAAGAAGGAAGCTTTCCACTTGCTTTTAGACGTGTTAAGATCCTACTTGTCTGATTTCTGTTGGGAACTCCAGATGGTTGGTGCAAGCTTCTCAAATGCCGTTTTACTGATTGCCATCTTTAATCTGGCTGTAAGTGTGGAAATGCTGTGCTCATTTATACCCTCAGTGAGTATATATGGTGTCTGCTTTGCAACTTGGATTTTAATGGGGACCAATAACACAACATGATGATTTTAATGATTTGTGAGGATAGCAGTAGGGTTGCTTTTTCATTCACTAGCACTCATATTATTTTAGATAAACATTACAATGATGGATTCTCTGACCAGGAAGTAATGCAAATCTTCAGATTTTGTTAATTGCCATTGATATTTTTTGTGTATTTGTGCTTGAGTGGAAAGTTACTAATGGAAGACCATTTCAATTTTTGGAATTAATATGTTGCTTTCTATAGCCTGGTAGAAGGCTGTTATAAGTAAGTGGGATATTTTATAGCACAGTTTTAGTTGTGAGAGTGGTTGCATATAATAATTTATGTGTGTTTAGAGAAGGATAAAGAAGGGGCAAGGGTGAGGCCAAGGTGCTTTTGTTCAGTCACAGTTGAAAGACCGTTTCCATGTGCACCTGTAACAACAGTACTGGTGATCTAGGGAATCTCTTGAGGGGTTCCAACGATTTTGATACTACATTTTCAAGTACTGATATGCAGCCTGTTGTTTTGAGTCCAGCTGCAAACCTTACTGAAGTCACCTTGTAGTCTAAAATGGAGCTGTGCAACTTTATTGCTAGCTTCAAATATGAGGAAGTCATCAACATATATTATAACATTCAGATTGGGGAGGTCATTGGTGAGATCATTAATAAAAGCAATGGACCGAGAACCAAATAACGGGGTACTTTTGTGTTGAGAGGTCCTGGGTTTGAGAAAATATTTTTGAGTAGGCTTGTAATGATCTATCCTGAAGGTAACTTTGGAACCATGATACTGTTTGGGTTCCAACGTTGGGCCTGCCAGCTTATGAAGGAGGAGGTTATGGATAACCAATTCAAATGCTTTGGTCATGTCTGTGAATAGAAGCAAGAACATCCTGCTATGTTGCTCAGCCTATAACCAAAAAAATGGCAGCAAATGGAATGTCCACAAAGGCTCTTTACAAAAAGAACGCAGGGAGTAAACACAATGTCCTACACTGATCACCTCAAAGCCCTGTCTCTTTACTTGGTATCATACAGACTTCTTTCCCTGGTATACAAGGCATCCCTGGGTCCTGCTTTGATAAACCTTTTGCACATCTGCAAAACAAGCAGCATCAGAACTACTAGATTAAGACCTACATTTTGCTTGCAATATAAATAGGACATGTTGGAGAGGCAGGTGTGTTTCTCAGAGACTCCCCATCCATGTGAAGCAGAGTTCCTCCCTATCCCTATTCAAGTGTAACTTGGGCCAATGGATAGGTAATTGGAAATTCACCCCTAGTCTGTCTGCTGTGTCTCTAATGGACAGAGGCAATCAGTAAATCTCCCCTTATATAAATCAAAATTGTGGGTCACATTTGGGTTGCATGGCTAGGCTTATAAGGGCCCTAGTGATCATTAGCCTAGTATACGCCTATGAACCTGTGAACCTATAATAGTCATTTCACCTGGTAAAGTACATTCATCCAAATTATTGAACATTTGGGTGGTGGCTGTGTGTTAGACATTCATGGTACAAAGGAAGCTACAGAAGCCATGTTAGGCATTGCATAGAAGCCCATATTTGTTAAAGTGGTCTAGAGCTTGTTTATAGATAATTCCTTTTAAAAAATATTTGCAAGATTGCAAAGACTGACTATTGGTATAAAATCCTTGTCCTCCTTGGCATGAGGTTTCCTAGGAAGAAAGATTATGACCATAAGCTTGAACTTTGTAGGGAAACCCCCTAAAGTAATTGACAAGCTGTATGTGTGACAGAGGGGTTGCAGTGTGAGCAGCTATCAATTTTAGAAAGGTTGGATGCAACTTAGAGAAGAATGCACTACTTTTCTCAAGGAGGTTCAGCAGGGCTTTTTTAACTTGTTTTCCAAATCTTGGCCTTATGCAAATAAGCCATTACCCAACATGCATAGCATGAAAATAGGCAGTGGCACACCACTAGACTTGATAATTAGTGCCAGTACTATTACTATCCACTCCACCTCCCTAGTGGCTTTGAAAGAAATTAAACACTAATTGGCCTTAAAAATGAGTCTTGGTATATGTGGAAAATTTCTCCAAACCAGGATACATGTTCTAGATTTACACTATTATGTAACCTTGCTAAACAGAAAATTCACAGACCACAAAGCAAATTATTTCAAAACATTGAAAAATCCCACTTAGGTAGTACCAAACAATTCTGTAATTAATTCATTCTGTTCTGTGGCTACTAACAACTTGCAGGCACTTCATCACCCTAACCCAAGTAAGTGTACCCAAACTTTACTCACTTGCTCAGAATTCCTACAGGAATTTGCCAACATTCCCAAGATAATAAATAACATGCAAACTCTTCTCCCCACCTTCTATACCCCTAGTAATTCCTCCATGCAATCAAAGATCAGCCTAGTAATGCTTCTAGGTATCTAATATTGTATGTTCATATATATACTTGAATAATCACTATAGATATATATATATATATATATATATATATATATATATATATATATATATATAAAACCTATTAAAATGTTTAACTTTAAGGTGTACATGATGGACAGCACAACTCAATGGATACTTGACTTCTCTCTCTCCATCTAGTGCAGCTCAAGAGACATTAAATGTTGCTCATATACTATTTATTTATATTATGATAATTTTCATATTTCTCTAAATATCTCAACAAACATGCAACATAGATACAACTGCTTAGCCTCATATAAATACTCACAGCAAGATGAGAAAAATGCTGCTGACAATATGTACGTACGTTAACTGATTGCTGAGGTATTGTAAGCTATAGAGTTTAAGACCTAGAATGTAATGAATGTTACCACTCTAAATATTAGAATGTGTAGAACAGTTTGCCACTTACACTTCTTTAGTATTAGTTATGCTTCTAGAGATAAGAATATTTGATGAATGTGAATATGTAACTTGATTTTATCAGAAAGCTCTTTGGATGAACCATTGGAAATTAGAGTAGAAATTTCCAGTGCTCCATTGGTGGGGAAAAATCAAATGCTTTACACTTAAAGACATTAAACAATTGCTGAAATATATTTCTTCAAATGCTGCAACAGGTACAGACAGTCTCATCCCTGATTTATAAAGCTCTGCAAAGATTTCATTACAGTCACTCTTCATCATGCCTTCAACTTATATGTGTGACAAAACATCATGCCAACTATCTGTAAAGCAGCCTTAGTTAAGCAATTACCCAAACAGGTAAAACCTAAATCTTCTTCAGATTTTAGTTCAATCTCTGTTTTACCCACAGTAAGTAAACTCCTAGAGATTATCATTGTCAATAAACTTTTAAAACATTTTAATAAGTACCAACTACTAGCCCCAAAGCAGCATGTATTTTGAGTTGGTCATAGGTAAATGACTACATTGTGGATCCTTACTAATGATATCATGGGGTAGGAGTACCCTAACAGTGTTTGGTCATGTAGACTATCATATTCATTAGCAAATCAAGTATAGATAGTTATTAAAATATCTTCCTGCAGCTGTCTCATAGACTACCTTTCTACTAAAACCCTTATAGTAAAATTTGGTTCATCTGTGTCATCTGATTCCCACTTTGCAGCTGAGCTCTAGGATGATCAATCCTATCACTTCTACTTTTTCTCTGTGTTCATTAATATATTTCTCATTGATTTGTCTAATCTTCCACTCTTGCACCAGGCCTTTATAGATCAGTCTTTTCCTACCACATTATAGAAAAACAACCAGAAACATATCTCTACCAACCCATCTTATGGCTTAACAGAATGAATCTACCCTTAAACTTCACAAAAAATAATGTTGTGATCTTTCATACCAGTAAAAAGCCTTACAAATGATCCTATCATCCTGGTATATTACAGACCTTAACAAAGCTCAGCTGAGACAGCCATTCTTTAAATATTTAGGAATATTTTATATACGAATCATAATTTTAAACATCATATGAAAAACAAGAACAAAATTAACAATGTACTCTTCTGGGCTAGAAAATTATTGAACTTCCTTTTACAACCAGCTACAGCTGCTATAGGAAAAGAGGTGCTTTCACCTGAACTAGAAAATGACACTCCACTAACTGTAGCTATATCTATGAAAAATCGTAATACCCTACTGGTCATATCTAACAAGATTTGCAGATTTATAAATATGTATCCTAAAACAGAACACTATTATACTTCAAAAAGCTCTTTTTTTTCTATAAAATAATGGACAGAACTTTTACTTCAGCCTCTTTAGTCTAAATTATTAAATCTTGAAACCTTATTTGTTGCTTTCAAACTAACTAGAAAAACTATTGCCTATATCCTCAAAACAAAAAAACCACATAGCCCCCATCTTACAAATTCCTCAGATGAAATTGCAATATACCAATCATTGCTTTTCAATCTTATGGCCAAAACTATGGGAATATTTACCAAAAAACCTTAAATAATTAATCTATTACAATACATTCTGCACTATATTTAAAAATATTCTTAAGGAAGACAAACTATAATTGTTTTATAACTCACAATTTAATTTAACCTGCGTCTTCTCCTCTCACATATAAGTTCATGGGAGGAATTTAATAAAGCCTACATGGTCTTTTTTACCATGTAGGAATAATGGCACGCTGCTTACATGAAAGTAAGCAGGTTTGCAATTCAGTAAACACAGCTGGGCAGTGCACACGCCAAAGCGGAAGTATCTGTGGCATGCAAGTCACCTCATAAGCAGGTGAATTTCATGCAAATGAGGGAGGAAGAGTGATCCAGCAAGCAGTTAGATGGCCCTGCAACCCCCATGTCAGTGTCTGTAGTGTACACGGAAAAATTCCATGTACAGGATTTTAGACAGACAAAAGGGGCATTAAAACATAGATAGATGGACAAAAAATGGAATATGACATACAGATATGAGCAAAACTATACACAGTGTGTCCAAAAATGCAAGGGAAATAAATTAAAATAATTTTATTTTTTTTAATGATGTGGGTATGTTTACGCAGCTTGCTGCAGTGCACAAACATGCTTTTATGAAAAACTAAAAAACAAAGAGTAGAAAAAAACACATTTAAAAGTATGTGAAATGTATTATAGGACCTGGTGTGGAGTATCTGCAATGTTGGAATGGTGCTGTTGCTAATGAAGTAGGGCCTGGAACCATGTACTTTCCATGTTGTATGCACGGATCCTTATACAAATGAGGTGGGGTTAATGAATAGTACAAATGGGTATTTGTGTCTGCATATCCCTTCCTTGTAGGCACAGAACCATGTTGGTGTCCACAGAAGAGTTAGCTGACATCAAGAAGGGGTGTATCTGAGTACTTGTAAGCTGATTGGAGCTCAGCTGTGCCTGTTTGCACAGTGTGCCACTGTGCTCAGTGTATACTAGCTGCTAAACTTTATTTATTTTCTGGGTGCGTGTTTCTGCATGTTTGCATGGCACACCACTGTGCTGAGAGTGACCTTTCAGGGGGGTGTGTACAGTGACTGCTGAGCTTTGTTTAACTTTGTGGCTCTTGTTTCTGTGTGTTTGCATGACATGCTGCTGAGCTGTAGTGTATCTAAAAGCCAATGATATATTAATTACTGATGACCCCTGTTTCACTTAAACTAGAGCCATTAAATCTTCTTAATGATGTACTTGGCAGGTAGAATGCATCATAGGTAGCCAATCACGCAACCTGCACCTACAACAGAGCACTATAAAGGTTGCATACACCATGCAGTCTGATTTCTCCCCCATACTCTGCACCTGTAGAGTACAGACTTGGGAATTTTAACTGAAGGAATGCTAGGGGCTGCTGCAGGTCTGCTACATCTGTAAGTGCTAGATGCTGAGGTCAATGCTGCTGACAATAGGCCTAGACTGAGAAGAAGAGTGTTCAAGCCCAGGGTAATCTTCCAGGAACTACATGAGCTGGAGATTGTAGAGCACTACAGGGTGGACAGGGACATACTACAAGAACTCACTGAGCTCTGCTACCCTCAACTCAGACCCAGAACCAACAGAGGGGAACCCATCCCAGTGGACACAAATGTATGTGTAGCTCTTAGGATACTAGCCACAGGTACTTTCCAAAGACCAACTGGGAACATGATGAGGGTCTTGCAGGCATCAGCATCTAGGGTACTCCACCATTTCCTAGATGTCATGATAAAACATGCCAATGAGAACATATCTTTTCCTCTCACACCTAAGGCGAGGGCCAGTAATATGCAACACTTCTGCTATGTAGCACACTACCCTGAGGTACTGGATCCCATAGATTGCAATCATGTACACAGCAAGGTACCACCTGGTGAGGAGGGTAGCATCTATGTCAACTGCAAGGGGTATCACTCCATCAAATGCCAGGTTGCGTGCAATGCCCAGGGCATCATCATGAATGTGTGCGCTGGCAGCCCTGGAAGTTATCATGACTCCTATATCTGGCATGCATCACGGCTGTACCAGATGTTTGCTAGGGGGGGACATCCTGCATGGCTATTTACTGGGGGATGCTGGCTATGCACTGGATGATGACACCCACCAGAAATGCACACACACCCATGGAAGAATGCCATAATGAGGCACACACACAAACTAGGAACATCATAGAGTGTGTGTTTAGGCTGCTTAAGTCATGGTTCTGGTGCCTCAATATATCTGGTGGAGCCATGCAGTACTCTTCAGCCAGATGTGCGCAGATGTTCACAGTATGTGCAATGCTACACAATATGATTCTGCGGAAACTGCTGCAGCAGGATCAGCAAAGGGAAGGGATAAACAGCCCCCACCAGTGCCTAGGTCCCCACAGCCACACCCACAGGAGGACTCAGAGGAGGAACCCCCTGAGGATGTCCCTGTAGGCAGACTTAGGCATGCCCACTATGTACTGGCCTTGGCCAAGAGACAATGCATAGCACATGCACTGACAACCTAGGACCCTAGGGACTGACACTTTACTCCGACTTGTATACATATAGTAAAAATGATGCCAGGTCAACCCACAAAACCTGTACCTAACCATGTATTGCCTGTGTACTGCATGCATCAGACAGAGTCAGCCCCAAACTACAGGTCTGTCAACTGCTGCATTTGCAAGGTAAGTCACTCACCTATACACCACTTGTAAGGAGTACTAGAATATGGTAGCATATGTATGGACCTGCCGCATGTATGCAAGGGAATATAGTGGGCTACTGGGTTACTTGAGAGATATGACAGCCACATGGGACAATAGGTATTCAGTCCAATAGTATGTGCTCCATAATATTCACTAGGTCTCATGGCTAGAAAATCCACTACATTAATCAAGAGAGATGGCAAACACTGGGGTCACAGGACAGTCGCACAGCTATCTATGCCTGCAGATCATGGGCTGGTTGTCCCCCACCCCCAACACATCAGTGTTCACATACAACTGCTGTAACAGTAAGTCAGCAATGATATATCAGCAGACCAGCCAATCTCAGGGCTATGACATAGAACCTGAGCACATGTTGTATGTCACATGTAATTTAGTGATGACAATGTATGTCTGTGTGTTGTTGACTGTGTGATGAATGACAAATCTCTGTCTGGTGACCAGTTTGGCTCAGTGGACCAAGAATTTTAGCATGGGTTATGGTGTTGATGGTTGGAATCTGGCAGTATCCACATCTTTTGCATGTGAGGTGCTTGTATAGTGGTATTCCCACAGACTGTCATACCCCTCAATCCATTACTGCAAGAAAGCTAGACAAAGTCAGAGTGAATAAGGGGACAAAAGGTCAAAACTACAGACAGACATTACACATGCTCTGATCAACCTAGAAAGTGACTAGTATAACAGCAGGTTGCATCACAACAGAATATCTGCAGGGTCTAAAGTCCATCACTCAAATGTGTCTGTAGCTAGTACTATTCAGTGACTGCATTATACAATCATTTACCAGAACACCACAAATGTATGAGTAATGGACCAGATATATGGGGTGGAATGTTGGACATTCTGCAAAAACATAATTTCAAGTATAATATTACTTGTTTAACAACTTTTGTGGTCCTCAAGACTGTTCTAATTTGTACTCTAAGTAATCTGAATGTTTCTAATACGTTGAATTGTTCTGTTTAATGTACTTATGCTTGTTAATCAAAGAATATATTTGTAATTTTTGGAGTTTATTCCCCGGGCCTCTGCTGAAAACGGGCTACTAGCCCAGTCAGACTTTCCCGGTAAACAAACGTAAATAAATAAATAATAATAATAAGGTATGCATACTGTCACCCTGTGTGTGGTGTTACATTATGTCGCCCAGTCACATATTAAGTACAGCACACAGCTGGGGAATGCCGTGGACAATTTCAGGGAAGTGCTGGACTGTGGAAACAGGTGTAGCTGCCAGTGTCTGTAGCACACAAAATCCCGGTCGGGAGCACATGTAGCTATGACCTGGAGTCACCTTGTAAGTACTGACAGTCCCACTGGGCATGCTTCTACATTTAGCTAACTTGAGCGCAATTCTGTTGCCTCATCATCGCAAAGATCTGCTATGTGGAAATACATCTGTCCATACAGACAGCCACGTATATATATATATATATATATATATATATATATATATATATATATATATATATATCAGTATTATATGTATTTGGGGTACATACTGATAGATACACTAATCATGTGAGAGAGGGATAGGACAGACAGATATGTATACATAGCTGTCTGTATAGACAGGCATATTTCCATATATTTATAGAGACATCCCTGTTACACACACACACACACACACACACATATATATATATATATATATATATATATATATATATATATATATATATATATATATATGTGTGTGTGTGTGTGTGTGTGTGTGTGGATCTATGAATTTCTCCAAATACCGTCGGAATGCTGAGGTTATCTGCACTTACACATCAATACGGTTCCCCAAAGGAACCAAACCAAGGCTGCAACAGTACATATTCCACTCACTAACAGACCCCTGTGCTGCAGAATGTCACCATGTAGACAGATACAGGTGAGCAGGTGGTGTAATGTATAATGGTTTCAATGCATACCTTGAACAGAGCAAATAGTCCCTGGCCACGTTTACCTATCTAACTGCAACCAACCACATATGGCCACACTGGTAACTGTACACACATAGCAGGGATATTAATAGGTATCCCACTCCTAGGACATTAGATACAATAACAATACCAAGCAATATCACTCTGCAGGCCACACATGCTGTCCAACACAAGCGTACTTTGCGTCTACCACAAGTATGGTGCCTGTAATCACATATACAACAGATGCAATCTGTGGCTCGTGCGATAAGTACTGTTAGGTATAGTGTGCAGCTGTAGATAGGTGGGGGTTCTATTCTCACATCAGCCAACTCTCTTTGTCTGTGTGTGTGTAAATATATCCCCTTGTAGCACTATGGACATGCTGTTATGGGCTATCCCCTACAATGGGTATGCACTTTTTGCCCTGTAACTAGCTGCTGACATCTAAATTGCCCTCCTCTACAAGGCCTGCTGATGGCACATCCACCTTAAGAGTACTGGCTGACAGTTTAATATCAGATAAACTCCATGGTACATGTGATAAGTACTGTGAGCTATAGTGTGTAACAGTAGATAGGTAGGATTTCTAATCTCACATCAGCCATATGTGCGTGTGTGTGTGTGTGTGTGTGTGTGTGTGTGTGTGTGTGTGTGTGTGTGTGTGTGTGTGTGTGTGTGTGTCTGTGTATGAGTGTGAAATATATCCTCTTGCAGCACTACGAACATGCCCTTATGGGCTAGCCCACAGCAATGGGTATGTACTTTTTAGCCCTGTAATTAGCTGCTGGCCTCTAAATTGCCCTCCTCTACAAGGCCTGTCGATGTCATCCACCTTAGGAGCTCTGGCTGAGAGTTTAACATCAGATAAACGCCATGGCGAACGCAATAAGTACTGCGAGCTATAGTGTCTAAGAGTAGGTAGTTAGAGGTTCTAATCTCACATCAGCCAACTTAGTGTGTGTGTGTGTGTGTGTGTGTGTGTGTGTGTGTGTGTGTGTGTGTGTGTGTGTGTGTGTGTGTGTGTGTGTATCCATACCGCATACATATGATAACCTTTGTAACGTACACATTGGTAGGGTTCTGCATTATTTTACTGGTTGCTGGTGATGTGGCCTCCTAAATGAATGACCACAACATGGCCTGCTGATATCAAGAAGCATTATGTGTCCTACATGGACAGTACCAGCAGACATGAGCCATACTGTGTGCATCTGGTATTGTCCTCTGTAGTGTATACCACTACATAGGTAAGTGTTACACTGTACATGCAGCCAACATGCACTATGTGTGTGCCGTGGCATGTCCTGTATGCAGTGAGTGGAAGTGCTGCTAGCATGAATGTGGCCATGTGTGTGTATCAGGCTGTGACAGCAGTGTTCATCATGTCACAAAACAATAGGAGATATGCACGTCAGTATTATGATGGCCACACAGCCAGCACAATTGGAGACATCGCTACCCCTCTTCACAGGATTACCACATATGTCCCAAGTCCATGAGAGATGCAGCTATACCTCCAGTGTTGAGATGACATTCACCCAGCCAATCATACAAATGGCATGTGCGGAGATGGACTCAGGTGCTTTCTGTACTGTACCAGTAGGGGGGAGGGGTCTGTGTCAAGAGTGTGTTACGTCTACTACACAAATGTCTCCAACAAGCATGTACTACTAATGTCACATAGTGGGTTAATGTCCTTAGAGTAACTAATCCATCTACTATGCTTCCTAGAGATAGGCAGCATATGCAATCAAGCAGGGTCACACCTTGTTCTGTATGCACTGAGATGAAAAACAGTGAGCACGTACTGAAGATGTAATGTGACACTATGAGGGGCCATACTGTCATGTGCAAGTGCCATTACAGTTTGGAAAGGTATGGAACACGTCATTGTAATCAGTTAGTAGCATGCTGAGGGAAGTGTATATGAAGGGTATGGGTATGTCGCCTACCGGTGACTGTGGCTGCGGCTATGCCATATGATTCCTGCCATGCCACTGTACAGACATGTTGATGTGTGGCACATGAGTTTTACACCTGTGTGGCCAGGTCTGCATGGCTACCTGTTACCTCTAAGTATATACATCAAATGTAGGGACTGCTGTACTACTCACCAGGGACTTAGGTCTTTCCACTGGAAAGGATATTACATATATATATATATTCAGTTGGGGTTTATGCCCATTACTATGTCACCAGAAATGTATATGTAATACCATCATGCAAGACACCGACATAACACACTGACTGTATGAATGCTGACAAGTAGCTGGCAGCAGCCAACATTGTTAGCCACATTCAGTCAGTAACTGCATGTACTGTGGAGACATGCAGTCCAAGCAGTAGAGGACCCATGACTGTACCATGTTGAGCACTGCTGCTTACAGAACAGCTATTGGAATCGGATGTCCCTATGTTGTGTATGTCTGCCATCAATGGGCCACGTAGTGACCACTACATTGACAGTATTTTGGATTTCTACATGGGTACCTTGTACATGTTGCCTGAACGGGTGGTATAGTGAGATAGCTTGGCTCAATCTGGGTGTTGTACACCTTGATGTATCCCCACCCATGTCCCTGCTAACTGCCACAACAAGATTTATGGAAATATTATGGCAGCAGGGCATGCTTCCAAATATGTACACCAGGTACAGACTGGTAAGTCAGCTGGTGTATAAGCAAGTGTCTGAGAGTCATATCCTGGGAACATACCATCAGGAGGCCTATGTTGCACTGATGTTACTCACCAGTGGAGTTTACTATCCACCATTAATGGCATACCCCTTCTAGGTATTCCCTCTCTGCAGTCACAGCCACTGTCAGTAACCCCTAACTGCTATATTAACAGGTGGTTGAATATTACTAGCCATCACTGACACCCATACAGACCCAACAGTTATCCAGGATGGCCTAAACCAGTCAGATGTTGTCTGTGCCACTGGCACAGACATGCCAACCACTGCACATTACTATCCTGTGGGATATTATCCACCCCAGCACAATAATGTAGTGTCTGCACACCTCACACACTACAGCCTTGACACATGAAGGTATGGACACACAGTGCTGTACCCTTTGAAGGTCACTGTTTATAGGTTCATAGGTGTTGACTAGGCTAACAACCACAAGGGCATTTTTAAGCCTAGCCATGCATCCCAAATTTCTGTCAAGTTCTGATAGCCTTGATAAGTATAAAAATGGCCTGGGAGATGAACCATTTACAGGTTACCTGTTTGCATTAGAGACATAGGTGTCAAACCAGGGATGAATTTCCGGTTTCCCATCCAATTGTCCAAATTGCACTTAAATTGGGTTAGGGTCTAGGAGAAACTCTGCTTCACATGGATGGGGAGTCTGTTCTATAGATGGAGTAGTCTCTGGGATACATACCTATCTCTCCAGCAGGTCCTATTTATTTCACAGGCAAGGTTTAAGTCTTTAGAATGGGTAATTCTGCTACTGTTTGTCTTGTGGATATGCAGGAAGTCTATCAGAGTGGGGTCTGACAATGCCCTGTATGCCAGGCATAGATCTCCCCTCAAAAGCCTGTAGGAGACAGAATACAGAGATAGGGCCTTGAGGTGGTCTGCATAGGACATATTACTTACATCCTGTATTCTTTTAGTTGGGAACCTCTGTGGACATTCCAGTTGTTGGATATGCCTGGTTAGGTACATACCAAAGGGTGCATTGTACTCAATGATAAGTCTGATTAATGCTGAATACAGTGGAACAGTGACTTCCTTGGACTTAGATGCCATACCATTGTTTATAACTTGCGCAACATAGAATGATTTCCTCACCACTGTAGACACATGATGATCAAAGGCTAGATTACTATCTATGTGTGTCCCTGAGTCCCTGACTACTGGGTCATCTCTAAGGGGTGTGTTGTCAACATGATAGTTACCAGGGATGGATGATTCCCAAAAGATACTATTATGCATTTCTTGGTATTTAGTTTTAGTCCATGGCTCTGAAACCAGTTATTTCTCTGTGTCAGCCCCTCCTGGAGAATATTTGTGCCAGTGTGAGATTCAGTGACAGCTCCTAATTTGTAATCATCTGCAAACTTAGTCAGCCAGAGACATTGGCCTTGACTTCTGAGAAGTAAATGCTAAAAAAGAGCAGTCCAAGGACTGATCCCTGAGGGTCTCCACTTCTGACTGGCCTCTTTGTAGAGGTGGACTCCCCAATTCTAATTTCCACGGTCCTGTCTGTGAGCCATTTGGTTATTCACCGGGTGACGTACAGGTTTGTACGCAACCCCTTGAGTTTGTCAACAATGCCTGAGTGGGGTATTGTGTCAAATGCCTTGGCCAGGTCAAAGTAGGCAATGTGAATGACTTTGCCCTCATCCATTGCTTTGGCGACCTTCTCAAAGAAGTCCACCAGGTTGAGTAGGCATGATCTGCCCTTGACAAAACCAAACTGGGTTGGGTCCAGTGTCTGGAGGTTTACTATGTCTGTATTGATCATCTCCATGATAATTCTTCCATGGCTTTACATATAAGACTAGTGAGACTTATGGGTCTTTAGTTTCCAGGGTCTGTAGATGGCCCACCTTTGTACAGAGGGATGACTGTTGCCTTTCTCCATTCATGAGGCACAAAGCCTGTTTGGAGGCTACAGTTAAATAGTAATTCCAGAGACCTTGATAGGTCGTGTTTCATGCCATTTAGAAGTCATCCTGGGATATTATCTGGGCCCATTGATGCAGTGTTCTTGGTCTTAGAGAGAGCATTAAGGACCTGTTCCCTAGTGATAGTAGGGGGAGTTCTATTTGATGATATTTCCTGAGGGAAGGTTGAGGGGGAGAGAAGAGTAAAGTTGGAGCTGAATTTATCAGCTAGGAGGTTTGCTATATCTTCTGGCTCAATATAGGTGGCTCCATTTACAATGATCTCTGCACACAATTGTGTATTGCCTTTGGAGGTTGCGGACATAGCTAAAGAATGCTTTCTGGTTGTCCTTGGCCTCAAGTTTGGCTTTGGTAGACTTTATTTGTCCTCTGAGTTGTTTGTTTAATTTAATGAGAGTGCTTTTATCCTTCTGGGTGCTGCACCTCCTAATTTTTGCCATGCTTTTCTTCCTCCTGTTATACATCTGATTATTTTTGTGATTCCACTAGAGTGGATTGTTTTTTGAGTAAGTTCTGTACTTCTTCCTGGTGGGTACAGCTGCTTCTGTGCAGCTATTAACATGCTTGTACAGGGTTTATATGAACAGTTCTGTATAGGTAGAAGTGTTCTTAGGGTTTATAGGAGCTTGAAATTTTGCCAGGTTCTGGCTTAATAACAGGAGGTTAGCATTATAATAGTTCCTGAATATTCCTTGTTGAGCTGGGAGTCCAGATTTTATTTTTACTTCAAAGGAGACCATTTTGTGGTCTGACCTTACCAGGGAAGGCATTACAGTACGGGGTGTGCAGCACTCTCCCATATTACTGAGGATCAGATCCAGTGTGGTTGCTCCCTTGGTTGGTGTATTGACTATCTGGTCCAGAGAGTTTGTGTTTACAAAATGCAGGAATGTCTGTGCATGTATGTTTGATGTCGTATAGGATTCCTAGTTAATAGTGGGATAATTAAAGTCACCCATAAATATGGTACTGGGTTGGATGGTTAGTGTTTCTACTAAGTTTAAATACATGGTATGGGTTTCCTGGGTCATAGAACAGGACCTATAGCTTGCAAGGAAGTGGTATTGGATTTTACCTATGGTGATTTGAACATGGAGCAGCTCAAGTGCATTGTCCTGTTTGAGTAGTCATGAAGTATATTTATTTTTGATGTAAATAGAGACACCTCCACCTTTAGTCCCTGCTGTGAAGTAGCTGGTCTAAATGTGTGGAAGACATTATAACCTTGCATTGATGGTGTGCTCTCCATGGCTTTAAACAACATCTCAGAGACTGCACAGACATCAGCATTCTCTAGGATAAAGAGAGCTTCCAGGAGTGGAGTTTTTTGTTTAGGCTCCTAGCATTGAGCAGTAATACCTTTAGATGTTTTTGGTTTTGATTTGCTATGTCAGAAGTACTTTCAGTTTGGCATTGCTTAAAAAAGGCACTATGGGAGAAGACAATGTTTTAGCTAATATTCAAAAGTCTAGAGGGGAGAGGTGCAGACCATATTGCACTCCCTTAGAATTACACCAGAAACTAAGCCAATTATTAAAGTCAATCATCTTTTGTTCGTATCGTGGAATCATCCTTGGAGAAGGTAAAATGCTGCTCAATGCTAGGCTCATACCAGCCTGAGACACGTATTCCGAGTGCTCTATGATGTCTCTCTTCATATAGTCTAGGAAGGTACATCTCAGGTCATTTTATGGGGATGTAGGGATGCATTCACTGTTGTGCCACCAATACCGACAGGTACCAGACAGATGTAAATGTCAGACTGTCACCGCAATACTGAATGTGGCAGACAGCACACCATCATTGTGTGCAATGGCACCATTACCTTGTCACCACCAGCCATAATGTACAACTGTAGCAGCCACACAGGTACCATGGTACAGTAATACACAGTGTAGATAACATATCCTATGGTGTCTGTGTCACAACCGTACAAATGTAGTCGTCCACTAACTGCTATGATGGGGATGTGTATGTCCCCATACAGAAAGGTGTCAGATCCCACTGTGTACCCCCAGTGTTGCCATGGCAAGTGTAGCACATGTCTCATGTGCGCTACACACCTACAACATCAAGGTGGTAGACATAGTACATACTGGGGAGACTGCTACGTGACACAGAAAGTACACCCTGCATGCCACAGGCCCCCCTCCATGCATGTAAAGCACACATCTGCTGTCACACACATTATGTGCAGGTTACACAATGGGATGCACAACACAACAATTCCAATTGATGTCCGTCACCTGTCTGAACCAGACACAGGATGTTTGTAGATATGTCTACTCCATCACCACACCTTGTAGATTTCTAAGTTCAGAAAACCCAGGAGACATGTATCAAGGGAAGCAGAGCTTATCAGAAGATATGAATGCATGATTATGATGACTGACCCATTGTCTCTGTTAGCCTGGTATATACATATGCACCTAGGGAGCATTGCAGGTATACTGCTGTACCTTGCTGATATCATAGTTCTGTTGTGCTGCCATTCCATCCTGTGCCGCTGTATTGCCGCCATGTGTCCATAGTTTATCCCCTCAGACTCCTGGAACAGAAACATACACAGGTCTGTGATACACCTGTCATTCTGTAACACTACCACCAGTACAACAACATACAACATAAGGTACACAAAGTTTGGTGCATAGTTATGACACATACCAGCATACAGTATCTGTTGTGGACCACAAAAAGTGGCATGGCAAAACAATACTGCACTACACAAGTACATGTCAAGGAATATACTCACCTTGTGCATCAGACACATAGCTTCATTCCCCTGCATCAATGGCAAGGATGACAGGGATGTGACACAGGTATCGTCATGTGTACAGGGTTTGGTATAGGCGTGCTGGAGGCCTAGGGTGGGCCAAACAGTTGACAGCATGCGTGTGAGTCAGGAAGAGGTGCAGGTTAGATGGGCCATGGAAAGGTGCCATGTGTGTCTGTAGGTGACCTATATGTGACAGTGGTGTATGAGTGTGTGTGTGTGTGTGTGTGTGTGTGTGTGTGTGTACACAGATAAGCCCAGTGCTAGCCCTACACATGTGTATGTTGGACAGCTGTGGACTGTACATGGTAGAGTGGACAGTTCACTGTCTCTGACCATGAACACAGGAACTGGCTCTGTCAGGAGTAGCACTGGCACCGCCATGCCCAAGGTCAGATGTGGTGCTAGTACCTAATGGTGACTGCTGTCTGCTGGGGCTGTATCCCCTGCGGGACTGCCCAGGACCACGTGCCCATGGCCTGCTATGTCATGGTGTGGACAGCACACTTCCCTCTGTAGTGCTGGAGGTACTGTCCCTACAGGAGCGTGACTGTGCATGGCCACGTGGACTCTCAGCAGATGACGTTGCTGACCTATATCCATGGGTCTGATGCCCAACTCCAACCAGATGTTCCAGCACAGACAATGTGCAGTCCAAGACAGACACTGTCTCAGCCCACTGTCTGTCCACTGCATCAGTGAGCAGATTCAGGGTGTCCCCAATGCGGTGGAGGCAGTCACGGATGTCAGACTGTGCTGCATCCATAACCCTAAGCATATGTTTGGTGTTCCATTCAGCATGTGCCTGTACCTTCATGGTGGCCCAAAACATATGTCGGGTGACTCGTGATGTGACATCAGCAGCAGGTAGTGAATGGACGGCCTCCTACAAGCACCCCTGTCAATCCACCTGTGTGGGACCTCACTAGCTTTCTGGCTATGGCCAGTATCTACACTCACTGGAGCCATAGTTGCCACACTTCTCTGTTCAATGTCTCTACCTTCTGACTGTCCAATATCTGTGGCCTCTGGGGACTAGCTATGTGTGGGCATACTGACTGTGTGCAGAGACAATGGAGGCAGAAGCGGGATGTTAACCTCTGGGACAGATTCAGCCCCTGACAACCCCACCTGTGCCTCACTATGGCCACCATCTTCATCAAAGTCCAATGAGACACTGACATCAGGTTGTGAGGGGGACAGAATCCAACCTCCTGGTCACCTGTGAAAACCAAGACAAAAGCAGTACATTACTACCTGCACTTTTATGTATAGTAATCCACATAGATTCATACAGATGAGGATCCATAACTGCATTACCAGTCTCACATCTTCTCATCTCCACTCCCATGCACAACAACATACACAGACAAGACAAGCCATTTATAACAAGCACGTCAGCTGCATCCAATTAAAGTTGCCAGTACAATCTGCCTGTAAGGTATGACACTACATGGTAGAACTGCACATAAAACCCAGTACACCTATCCTGAGAATGATATGCCAGTACTACTGTCACTGCCTCAGATATGTACCGTCTCCCTATTGTGTTTGAACAGACATTTGGAGTAATTGCCTCATGTGTACCAGGCTATGTAGTCACTCATAACACTAAGTACAAACCTGTTAATGTTCATTCAAATACACACCTGTGATTACCCAGTCTATGGACTGTAGTTAACTGTTCCAGAATGGAACATACAAATATTCTGCTCTGGCTAAACACAACATTTGTACATAGGGCAATATGGCAGCCCTTAACTTTCATAAGGTGTATATGATCTGTAAAAAAACAGTATCGTGCTTACCAGGTACAGGGCCATGAGCTTGGGCAACACCTGACGGACCTATGAAAATGTGAGGGAGAGTTATTGTCAGCACCAGTTGTTGCATCACTACAAGATAATATGTGCATATATCCATATGTACAGTAGGTACTTTGTTACTGGCTGTATTGCTGACATTCTGAGTATGTGTGTACAACTGAGCTTAAATCCCAACCCCCCCAAAGCACATAGACCTGGCACCTACATACGGGTTTGTACGGCCCATCACAATGGGTGATACAGTGTCACACTAGTAAACACAGTAAGCTTACCTGGACATTGCTCTGCTGTGAACACTGTGGCACCCACTTCCACGATGTATGGTGTGATGGATTCCTGGGAGCTGTTGTGTGTTCCTGGGTTCACCAGGAATTCCTCTGTGGCTGAGAGTGGTTATTCTGCTGCAGGTTCTCCACTGGTGGCAGCACAATCCCTGCCAACATCAGCTGCCCTTCATCATGCAGCATTCACCATGTCTGTGGCATGGTGTCAGACCTGCTCATAGGTCCTGTCCTGGTGGCCAACTTCATTAACATCCCGCACAAGGTCTGCCCACAATGTAGCCCACTGTTCTTGGTTATGCCTCCCTCTAGATAACAGGATCTGATGTTGCTGCCTTAGTCCATCAACTATTATCTCATTCTCCACATCTGAGAAAGGGGCATGTCATCAGTGGTACATAGTTCCCAAAAGACAACAGGAGGGGAACACATTACAGGATCAGATACATGGACGTCCACTATGTACAGATACAGCACACCTGCAATGGCCTGCACTATCCACGGCTCCCTCACACGTCATACCCCCACAATGTGGCAACATATTACGTATATGGATACCACCAAGATAGTAGCAATACTGAGGTATGTCCCTGTGTGCTGTGACAAACTCTGATGTATGTTATTACACCCAGCACTCCAGTCGATTGTGGTGTGTCTCCTATGGGCAACCTCCCACTAATATGTCATATGGCCACTGCCAAACAAATAGCAGTGTGCTATTACAACCACTGTATGGGGACAGTCCAGCAACATCAGTGAGCTGTAATGACAGAAATCAATGCAATCCTGTTGTAGTATATGTTCCCTGTAGGCATCATACCACTCAGCTAAACAGATGTTTGCAGATGGTCAAGATATTCACCTAATATTTTTGGTCATTTTTACACAAAATTGTGGAATTCTGGAACATTGTTGGCAAATCATTAGGGCTGATGTCAGAAAATAAAGTCACATCTGAGTTTTAGACATCATACCCTTCAGAACACAGTCATGCTACTGTAATACCTGTTATTCTACTAACTTTCTTAGTTCATAAGAACAATATTTAAAAAGTGTCCCTTATTTTGGGCATTTGTCCCTCCATTAATTATAGCTTTGTCCAGATTTCTTGCTGTAAGATTGACAGGTATGTTAGGTATAGCTGTCAATGAAACAGGGACAAATGTCAACAGAATCCGGGATTTAGCCAGAGTACATCAGGAACAATCAGTGACACTTTTAAAATGTTAGAACTATTTATGTGAGACATTGACAGAATGAGAGGAGGTGAATTGCTGCACATTGTTTGACATTACAGGAGTGTACACCCTTACTTATTGTCACTATGTATTACATGTAATTCACTAGCTTTCCTACAAAAGCCATCCATTGTAGGAAGGCTTAAGAGGGACAGAGCTAAGATTTGAGTGAAAATCAGGGACAGTTGAGAGGCATGTCTGTAGGTGTAGGACAGCAGAGTATCAATGACATGTCATCACCATAGATCTAAGACAGGCTTACTGCTGTAATCCCTATTCCCCATACCTCCATCATCCCATCTGCATCCTGTTATACGAAGAAATCAATTACATATCTGGTGGAGTGCAGTACTCTTTTGTTGAACTTTGCTTCCAGTAATGTTTTGCAAAGAAGGTCTCTGTGTGAAGTAAGTGTCTTACAGACTTGTTCCCCATAACCAGCTGCTTGCCTTTTTAAGGTACTGCTCATTAGCAGGTAATTGCCTCTGCACCAATCTGTGGCTCTGATATGCTAATTGCAGCCAATACAGCTGAAATGCGCTATTGTTAGCCACTGGCATGCCACCACAGTGCAATATATAACGTCTTCATGTAGACCTGGGCCCCTTTCTTAGCTGTTAAAATGGACATTACTGAGGTGTGAAAACTACAGCATTGCAGAGGGTAGGTATCATAACTATCAACTATAGAGATTTATGCAGTATGTCCACAGTTTCACCTCATATGTGTGGTCAGTGTCCCATGACATCTGACAAATCGCTGGCAAATCATTGTGTGTTGAAGTCAGTAATGAAAGACACACATTTGAGTGTCAGACTTCATACCCATCAGAATATGCATGCTAATGCAATAGCTGTTATTCTATCAACTTACTATCTTTCTAAGAGCAAACTGTAAAAGATGTCCCTATCTCTGGGCCTTTGTCCCCCCATTACGTATGGCTGTGTCCAAATTCCTTGTTCTAGGGGATTGGGAGGTATGGTAGGTCTGTAGCAGCTGCCCTTACATACAGCTGTGTGTGCTACAGGCTGCAGTTGCTGCTGCAGTCAATACACATAGGGTGAGTGTGAACACACTGCAGGACAACAAACTGTGCAGTATGTGTAACTGTGGCAGCTGTGTCATACCCTTTGTTACGGCAGAACCAGGGTAAGGGTAGCCTTTGCAGTCCAGTCGAGGCATGTGATTAAGGCACGTCTATTATGCAACAGTGTGCCAATAGAGTAGTAGGAGACATATAGCTATGGTATACAGATACGTGCAGTGTGTCCCTACCTGCAGGCCTTTGACTTGAAAAACTGGATAGCTGCTAATTAATTAGCAGTAATTTGTGCAGATAAATATTGCATGACTTAGTCATTAATTGCTGTCTTCATAATAATTTAATTGAACTGCAACACAAGACTGTATTTGAACCTAGGACTGAGTGAGTCATTGCTACAGTAGGTGTATTTGCAAGGTATATGTGCAGACATACAGGCTGTGGCACACATTGTCTGCATCCATCAGTATGTGCATGGCTTTATATGGCCGTATTTCTGCATCAGTGTCCCAGATGAACATGTACTTTACCATTGATGCCTTTGCAGGTGTCTTTCTACATGTTACTGATAAAAGGGCACATTTACCTGCTATCACAGACCTCACTTACATCCATTATTATGTCTTTGGCTGTTTAGTGGTGTATTATTTCACCAGAGTCCAAGGTACACTCCCATTTTTCTCATTGGTTTTTATTCCAGTTTGCACTATGTGGCACGGCACGCACCTCCGCTGATACATGCCTAATGACTGTAAGTGGCAATCACTATGTTTTGATGAAAACACCTGTTTTAATCCAGATTTACATGGTGTGGTGGGTTAATGCAGTGTGCTGTAGGTGTGATGGGCTCAGGTTTGAAACATGGCAGAGGTGTTTATTTTGTACATATGTCTGACAATGGTATAAATACATTTAATCATTACAGCTCTATTTAGCTGAGTTAAGTGAAGCTGTGTGGCACACTGTGCAGCACAGCTCCACACTAAAAAAATTATAAAGAAAAGAAAAAGGGGGTTATAGGAAAGTGGTGAAATGGGAGCAAGTAGGGGGAAAACATAGTGAAAGGCAGGTAGGAATGTGCATGAAGGGTGGAGGAATAAACCATAGCTATCCATTTCTTGTACAGCAACAGCTGTACACTTTGACAGAATTTGTAGATGAATTTGGACTTTCAAACCCCAGAGAGAAGGGTGAGGACAACATAACTGCATTGTCAACCCAATTGGACCAAATTACATGTGTCCAGTGGACACGTGAAATGGAGAGCTATTTACGAGACAATTTTTTTTTGGGACAGATGCCCATTTTTTTTTTTTTAAGGTGAGAGTGGAATGTTGGGGAAGGGACATATGTACATGTGGAGCAGGTAAGTTGTGTAGCTGAGGTTGCATTTGTAAACAGACAAGACAGCAGATGGGGTGGTGCATGACACATGAGGGGGTGTTGTAGAATACGAGTCCTATGTGCCTCCAGATGGCACCAGGGTGACACTGCCCCACCAGGTCAGCCAGCATGTCCTCAATCCAGCACAGGCATTGGTAATAGCCACAGTGGACTATTCTATGCAACCAGGACTGGTAGCTCCTCCCGGGTGATTACTCTCCCTCTGTCACCACTCCCAGATGGGGACTGGGACCCGTCCCCTGGGTGAAACTACCTGACACAGCAGGTAGTGCAGGGGCAGTGGAGGGAGTACCAGTGCTCTAGTGTCATGGCCAATTGAGGCAAGTTAGGGGGATCAGCTGGAACTGGCCTTCCTTGATGTGCTGTGGTAAATGAGGTAAAGCAATAAGTTATGGTTAGTAACAACCAAACCATTGTTAGTAGCAACAGAATGGAACATCATATTTATTAATCCAAATTCATATTAATGTATATTATGTACAACACAACATTATGCAACATAACAGTCAGTATGGTAACAGCATGTCAGTGTGAAGTAAACCATAAGGCCAGCAAAACAGTTAGTTTAGCAACATATGTTAATATTGCATCATAATAAAACATAACAATAATCAACCACATTTTCCAAAATATAGTTAGTTTAATAAATTACGTTAATATGAAATCATAATAATACATTACAATAATTAATAAACTCAGATAAGGGGTGGGGAGAGAGAACAACATTCCATTAGTGACATTGCAGATGGTATCCCTGACAACACTGGTCATACATACTTCTACAGGTGTGTACTGACAGCTGCGATTACATTGATTACAATTCTCCTATAGCTGTTGTAGCATGTACATACCTCTCAAGCTGATAGCATGGGAGAATAAGGGCCAAGCACTAACAAATGCAGGTACAGAACTACTCAGAATCATTTCACATGTTCTGTAAATGGATTTGGTAATACATACATCCAGGTAATAATTTATCCAGTAAACATGTGATGGATGGATTAGTCAATTTTAATTGCATTATGAGAAATTGTGACACTTGAGAGGCATGTTTGTGTACTGTAATTAAACTAGACAGCTGTCATGGCTTAGTTGGCAGGCTTGGGAGTAGAATCCAGTAGCTGTGACTGCAAGGGACATCTAAAAATAATTTAATAATTGACTGCAGCAGCATAGTACAGAAATGCAAGAGATCTAGCCATACCAGGATTACACAGTTTTATTTCTGAATCAACGATGCTGATGAACACATTCTTGCTATTGAGTGCAACTTTCTGTGAGATATAAACACAATATCTTCACATAATATGGGCTAACTCACCCATAACATTTTTGTGTTCTTGAGGAGAGAGAAATTGTGAGCATTACGTGACTGATACTGAAAATGTAGTACTAGACAGCACTGGATTTGAACCCAGGACTGTGTGTGGCAAAATATAATGTGTACAAGGAATTTAACAGACTTAGCTACTGACTCACTGCTGACTACATGGTGACTGATACTTGCCTGGACCTGGAAACATACTATGACTTGTGCAATTCAAGTTACCGGACTTTGCTCTAGAATTCTAGTACTGTTACAGTGTTATACTAGACTGCAGTGACAATAGAACACACATGCATGGTATACAGCCGTACTGCATATATTACTACAGCTTTATTTTACTTTTTAACAATACTGCTGAACACATATTATTGTTATTGGTTTGAAATATCTGTGAAATTCACAAACAATATCTGACCACGGAGTGGGCTACCTCACCCATATACTTTATTACCTGAAGTCTATGGATGACACCACATTATGTAACCAGTATTGGCCTAGAGGCAGCCTTGAACCATACTGTGAGTTAAGCAATACAGTTTTCAGCCATTAGATTTGCATTCTACAGCTATTACAGTGTTATACTTGACTGCAGCAACCTAATTTTACAGACTCACTGCATACAGCTCTACTGCAATGGTTATGACAAGACAATTCTGATGTACACCATTTTCCTTGTTGTTATTGGCATTGTTTCTTGTTTTTATTGAACTACAGTTATTATTCATTTATTGCACTACAGCTCTACTTCCACATTTATTGCAGTACATCTCTAATTCCACATTTATTGCACTACAGACTTTATTGTACATACGTTAGTGCACTTAATGCTTTACTCTTTCTTGCTTATTGCACTGCTGTTGGCATAATACATTCATACTCACCATGCTCAAAGTGCAACCTGGTCAGGTGCCTGGCATGAGACTAGACATTGTGAGCCCTGTCAGCTGCAGCTGTTGAGAGAGAAGCACAGTATTAAGCATACCAGTTTTGCAGACATTCAGATTATATATTGGTAAAATAGAGGATAAATGACTTACATATTGATGGGGCATTCCTTGCCTTCACGTCTTGGACTAAGGTGTCCAAGGTTCCCCTCTTTCACCTTTTCAGGTCATCATGGTGGTGATGACACTACTCACCTGTGCAGGGATACCAATAACATTGGTGAGTTCGCTGTCCAACTGGTCCCAGGCTCTGCTTTACACTTTGAGCACTGGAAATTGCCCTGCAACAGCCTATCTTCATGGTTTTTGATACTTTTTTATCTTCATCTCTAGTTGCAGAAACATTCCTGAATAAAATATTATATCAAATAATCTTTGCCTACACTTTACTATTCCAAGATGCAATACATGGACTCTCTTCTGAAACTGATTTGCAACAGTTATTCTGCTTGGTTTGAACAACAGACTGAGCATAGTTAATCTAATCATGCTATGAGTACTATAAACTACCATATCTGCACTGGCACATTCCCCTTTTCTCACTTTATATCAGTCTCTGCACTTTCTGAGCTTTTGCAGCCTTCCTTTTGAAATCACTAGAAAGGTAGTTCTAAATATCATATCCAAGTCCTTATTCTGCAGTTAACCAAACTACATTTTAAGTAAACTCAGCTCAAAGCATCTGCAATGTGCATCTGTTTTCCTGGTTTGTAAGAAGTTTTTATGTCATTTCTGTACAGCTAACATCACCATTTGAAGATATAACTATATTTTGCATAATAATTGTGGAAAAAAATATTCCAATTTTACAAACTGTCTCTTCACACAATTCTCTCTCATGGGAATATATAGTTGGTAAAATGTTCACAGCCATATACTATAGTTACAAGTCCATCTCAGTATTAGTAGATCTTCCTTTAAATTCATTCAATGCACTGGATCCATAGGCAATTGAGTGTCCCTGTTACAAACAATATTGCAGCTGAAACAGACTCATTCTAAACCCCAACAAGACCAAATTACCCCTTTTTACCCCCAATAAATCCAGATCTACACCTCCTACCTTCACTATCACTACCTTCACTATCACAATTTCAGCAACAATCTTGTGGGGTAATGCCCCCCTATTTTTTTGTTAAACCTTGTGGATATAGGCAGGCTTTAATCTAGTTTTGAGTAACTATGCTGTTGACCTATGTAGCAGATTCTGTTTTGTCTTGCTGAAAAACCCATTCAATTGTTTTTTTCAGTTCTTTGCCTTAATGCAAATGGAGCGTTCCTTTGCCACAATTGATGAGATCTCTAACTACATACTTCCACCCTGCATGCATCACTTATACAGTACACAGACAACTCCACCCTAATCTGCTCAGCCCCATCCATAACCACTCTTCAAAAGCTTACCCAAGAATTCTTCTGCTCTGTGGAACAATGGATTACCGATATCCAACTCATTCTAAACCCCAACAAGACCAAATTATTCCTTTTTACCCCCAATAAATTCAAATCCACACCTCCTACCTTCACTATCACTACCTTCACTATCACAATTTCAGCAACAATCTTGTGGGGTAATGCCCCCCTATTTTTTTTTGTTAAACCTTGTGGATATAGGCAGGCTTTAATCTAGTTTTGAGTAACTATGCTGTTGACCTATGTAGCAGATTCTGTTTTGTCTTGCTGAAAAACCCATTCAATTGTTTTTTTCAGTTCTTTGCCTTAATGCAAATGGAGCGTTCCTTTGCCACAATTGATGAGATCTCTAACTACATACTTCCACCCTGCATGCATCACTTATACAGTACACAGACAACTCCACCCTAATCTGCTCAGCCCCATCCATAACCACTCTTCAAAAGCTTACCCAAGAATTCTTCTGCTCTGTGGAACAATGGATTACCGATATCCAACTCATTCTAAACCCCAACAAGACCAAATTATTCCTTTTTACCCCCAATAAATCCAAATCCACACCTCCTACCTTCACTATCACTACTTTCACTATCACAATTTCAGCAACAATCTTGTGGGGTAATGCCCCCCTATTTTTTTTGTTAAACCTTGTGGATATAGGCAGGCTTTAATCTAGTTTTGAGTAACTATGCTGTTGACCTATGTAGCAGATTCTGTTTTGTCTTGCTGAAAAACCCATTCAATTGTTTTTTTCAGTTCTTTGCCTTAATGCAAATGGAGCGTTCCTTTGCCACAATTGTGATCTCTAACTACATACTTCCACCCCGCATGCATCACTTATACAGTACACAGACAACTCCACCCTAATCTGCTCAGCCCCATCCATAACCACTCTTCAAAAGCTTACCCAAGAATTCTTCTGCTCTGTGGAACAATGGATTACCGATATCCAACTCATTCTAAACCCAAACAAGACCAAATTATTCCTTTTTACCCCCAATAAATCCAAATCCACACCTCCTACCTTCACTATCACCTCCAAAAATGGAATCACAGTCTCCTCCTCCCCTCACACTAAGCTGCTCGGTGATGAAATAGATAACAATCTAAACTTTAATGTCCATATCTTACAAACCATCACAAAGGTACATAAAAAACTAGGAACCCTATTCAAACACAAACAGCTCCTATTGGACCAAGCTAGAATCTCCTTAGCCCAAACCCACCTCTTGTCTACCCTAATGTATGCATCACCAATCCTAATTCATATCAGGAAAATAGACCTAAACAAACTAGAGTCATGTTATGATAAAATTGCAAAATTTGCTAATAACTCCACTTTTAGAAGTCATCACTGTCTTGCCCTGAAGCAGCTACAGTGGTTAGAACTCCCTCAGCTAATTAGCTATCACCAATTAGTCCTCATCTTCAACATAATAAGGAACCCTCAGAAAACCCCAGCCCTAAACCAATATTTTGCAAATCGCCCTCTATGCTCATCCAACAAAACCCTGCTCTGCATAATCAAAGCCAATAACACTGCAGGGAAAAGTCTGTTTTCCCACACCATTGCTAGGGAATAGAATAACCTTCCCCAAAGTATCTCCTCTGCACCATCCATCTCACTTTTCAAGACTTCACTAAAGTCACACCTCTTGCAATCATGGCTCTGTCCCTGTATCACATAAAATCTTTTCTGCTCTCCTCCTAACTTGCCACACCTCATCTCCTCACTGCTTACCTCAGCTATTCTGTACTACTCAATTACTCCCTATCAGGAACTACTATCCTACAAACTATTTCTCACGCTATGTCATATCTCCCGAATAGCATTTATTTTCCAGATTCCATTCCTTCATTTTATGCTTTGTACTACCAATAGGGAATTCATAGTTATGCTATCTATATACCAAGCTTGCTCAAATCAAACTAAGGTACAAAAAATCTCCTTGATTGTATATATGCCACTGTATAGAAATTTTCTGTCATTCGTGGATTATGTGTTGTCATATAAAGACATGGAGCTCTGATTGTATGTATGGCTCTGTACAGAATTTTTTTTGTCATTTATTGTATTTGTACTGTTATGTTATGGAGCTTTTCTCCTCGGCCCTCCGCTGTAAATGGACCCTGTTCCAGTCAGACTTTCCCAGTAAACAAATGTAAAATAAAATAAAATAAATGCTCTATGGATCCAGAATACAGTCAGGTCCTGTAAGGAAATCAGTATAATTTTCAAAAATATCAGTTTTGTCTTTTGAAAGCATGTTGTTATTGGTATTACTTTTTAATGTGGATCTTTATGCTGTATTTCTTGTCAAATATTTGATGTGTCTCAATTGCACTTCTTACTTTACAACTGTTCTTGAGAATTTGAGTGACTTATTTCACAAATTTATGAAAATCTGCATTGTAAATGGGCAAGATATGCCCTTCATGACTGTTCATATGCTTCCTTTTATGAATGTGTGACTCATGGTCTGCACAAATATTCAAATTATGCTCTTCGCTACTATGAGAATATTTGCCTTTACTGCATGCTGTCAACTGGCACATTAAGACTGCATCTGTACACTGTATGTCTGTGTGTGTGTGTGTGTGTGTGTGTGTGTGTGTGTGTGTGTGTGTGTGTGTGTGTGCGCGTGTGTGTGCGCGTGTGTGTGCGCTCGTGTGTGTGTGTGTGTGTGTGTGTCTGTGATTAAGCATGGACAAAAATTCACAAGCAGTAATTCTCAGTTGGGT
Source organism: Protopterus annectens (assembly GCF_019279795.1). Taxonomy (NCBI): domain Eukaryota; kingdom Metazoa; phylum Chordata; order Ceratodontiformes; family Protopteridae; genus Protopterus; species Protopterus annectens. Next base: position 395,165,092 of record NC_056736.1, read on the forward strand.
AGGGACACAAACTGAAATAAAGGATTGCAAATTCTATTCTTATAGATGCAACATAACTCTTTTTGTCTCTTTTGCCATTTTCATTTTGCAGTGTTGCTACTTAGCCCTCACTATGTCTTGCAAACACAATGCTCTGAATTCATTTTCTATAAACATATTACACTCTGCAACACTATATTTGCCATTAATTAAGTTTTTCATTTTCATTTCAGTTATTCAATGTCTTGCAGGATTAATACACATTTGCCATTTCTGTAATCAAAGCATCACTGCACACACATGTATGCATTCACAAGTAACTCTCCATTAGAACCAAAAACCAAGTTATCTGTACCTGTGTCTGTGTAAATTATTTGTAAAACAATTCCCAGCTCACTTTCTCTATTTCTTTCTGATTTACACATCTTCAAAAAATGGTTCAGTAAACTTCATTGTCTGCATATTCAAGTCATCATTGGACAGGCTTTGCCCTCATGCCTGCAGCCACAACTTCAGCAACATGACTTCTGTTCACCTTTCTCCCTTAATGCCACTTGCACAATCATATCCTGGTTTTCTGTTACATTCTTTCAATGTCCTGCAGTTTCACCACTATCTAATATTATTATAAAATCCAAAAGTCTCTTTCAGCTTAATTTTAACCAACTTTTTCTGCTCAAATGTAATTATGCACATATCGATTTACTCTAAAAATTTGTGTATTTGTTATTTCATTTGCTTTTGTGTTGGCTGACCCAAGCCATCATGGTCAAGTTATGCAGTTTAGGAGTGAGCCAACCTGAGGAGGGAGCATATTTATTATTAATGAAAAACAAGAACATAGGTCAGCCACCATGGTCACAAATCAATAAAACACAGTAAAATAACACATTTGTTTATTAGGAGGCTAGCGCTTTCATGGGGTTGTCGCTTCTTCAGACCAGAATAAAGACAAAAACATACATCAACATATATAGTATAAATTAAGCAATCAAAGCACATAAACAATAAAAAACAACCAATAAAACCTATTAGTCAAAGCTACCGCCTCTCCTTCAAGGCAGGTTTAAGGGGTATACCACAATTCAGTCCAGGTAATCTATGTACCTGGAGAAAAACAATCCATTTCAACTCCATCAGTTCAATATAGTTATTTAAATCACCTCCCCTTATATTTGGTGAAATTAACTGCAAAACCCTGAAACTAAATCTACTGTGTCCAGGAGTAGAGGAAACATGACAAGCCAAAGTATTAGTTAAAACACTTTTACTTATATTGCCAACATGTTCAAGGATAAGTTCCCTAAGCTGGCTTGTGGTCTTGCCTACATAAAAAGAAGAACAGGAACAGCAAGTGGCCAAATAGACCACACACACACACACACACACACACACACACACACACACACACACACACACACACATGCATATGTACATTGATGCAGTCACAATCATGCCCCTACACACACACACACACACACACACACACACACACACACACACACACACACACACACACACACACACACACACATATGCATATGTAGATTGATGCAGTTACAATCATGCCCCCACAGACACAAATGCATATGCATATGTACATTGATGTAGTCACAATCATACCCCCCTCACACACACACACATACATATGCATATGTACATTGATACAGTCACAATCATGCCCCCCCACACACAGACACACATACATATGCATATGGACATTGATGCAGTCACAATCATGCCCCCCACACACATACATACAATATGCATATGTACATTGATGCAGTCACAATCATGCCCCCCCCCCACACACATACATATGCATATGCACATTGATGCGGTCACAATCATGCCCCCCACACACATACATATGCATATGTACATTGATGCAGTCACAATCATGCCCCCCACACACATACATATGCATATGCACATTGATGCAGTCACAATCATGCCCCCCCACACACATACATATGCATATGTACATTGATGCAGTCACAATCATGCCCCCACACACACACATACATATGCATATGCACATTGATGTGGTCACAATCATGCCCCCCCACACACATACATATGCATATGTACATTGGTGCAGTCACAGTCGTGCCCCCCACACAAACATATGCACACAGCCTCATAGTACTTGCCTAGTGTGGTCTTTACTTAACCACTGTTGCCATATACAGCAACAGGGATTCCCTGTAAATGAGCATGTTCACTCAGTCTGCTCTGCTCAAAAACAATGCAGTAGAATGTGTCTTTCAGTTAAACAAAAAGAACCACCGTCACAGAGAAAACACCGGAGAAGGATCCAAATGGTCCGGTAGTAAGCACACTGAATAACTGCAACACAGTACTATTAAATGAAATGCTGTTCCAATTGAACCAAACCTTTCAAGACAGTTTAACTTTGAAATAAACGTAGAAACTTTCCACAGAATTCAATGTAGAAGTTTTATTCCAACGGCCAACAAAAGACAAAATTAACCACGAGCGCTTTCGCCTGGTCATACCAGGCTTTCTCAAGTGTAACTCAATTACAAAGTAACAGAACTTTATACAAAAAGCACATTTCCTTAATTGGAATTCAATTAATGCATCACACTAATTGTCAAGTGTTAAATTCATTGCTAAGTGAAACTTTTAACCCTATAAACTTCATTGTGCAAAAAGTACATACTTAAAAACACTTTTGACTGTTATAAACACCCTTTAAAAACTATTGTATGATGAACTGCTCTGGAAAGGTTATGTTACTTAAAACTTGAATTGAAAAAACTTATTATAAATGCTATTGACCTTTTAAATGTGCCTGAAAAAGCTCAATAGTTAACTAATGTTTATAAAATAAAATAGTTACCCACAAGTTTGACATGCAGTTGTTCTTAAATGTAATTAAAATTAAAAATGTACTGAATAGACTTGGACGAATTCAATATTTTGCATCTAGCTGTGACCCTTTGTAGCCAACACTGTTCATTTTTAAAATTCATTATACATACATTAAAATCAAATGAAACTATTTAAAAACCTTTTTAAGCAATAAAGTGCATGGCAAAAAATAAATGAACATAAAAAATAGAAAAAGTAATTAATGTGGACCTAAAACCAATTGTATGGCTTTATAATATGTTCCTTTTCTTTTTTAGTACTGGTGCCAAACTAGTAGCCTCATTTAGACCAGGATGTCTTGTTGCGTTTAACTGCAACTGCCAAATAAGTTCCCTGATAGCTAAAAGGGTTTCCCAATCCCCCCCCTTTGATCTTGTTGTATTTTGTCAATAACAAAGAACCTTATGGCCATTTGTGGGCAAGTTAACGAATGCCTGAAAAAGGCATTTGTTTCTTTGCCTTTAGCAATGTCATATTGGTGTTCATATATTCTGCGTTTAAAAGCCCTGTCAGTTTTGCCGACATAAAATGCCTGACAAGCCTGGCATAGACCAATATAAACCACACCTGTGGTGTTGCATGTAAAATGCCCCTTGGCGTATAAAGTTGTATTTCTTGCCTTGATACGCACTTGCGCCCCTTGTAAAATATATTGACATTGTTTACATTTTCCACATGGAAATGTTCCATTCTGCACAGTTGCCCTATTGTTCCTGGAATTTAACTCAGTTGTTAGATTCCTTTCAAATAACCCTTTGAGGTTGATGTTTGCTTTTTTAACAAATCCTATTTTCGTAGGAACAAGTCCTGAAATTTCCTCCTGCATAGTCACCATTGGCCATAGGTTCCTTATAGTTCCTTCTATTATTGATGAATCTTCAGTGAACGTGTACACAAAATTTTTTTGTGAAGTTGGTAACCCCAGCTACTTCCCTTTTGCAAATTTCAACCCTTGTACATAATAATGGGGGATACTCATGGTCCCTTTTTTGTGTTATTTCCTCTTTGATAGATTGAAATAGCTGTTCGGGGTACCCTCTATCTAAAAATAACTTTTTTAAAAAGTCAATTTCCTGTGAAAACATCAAGTTAGTACTGCACATTCTTGATGCCCTTATGAGTTGCCCCTTGATGATGCCCATTTTTTGTCTTAAAGGGTGCCCACTCTCAAAGTGCAGAAAACTGTTGGAATAAGTGGGCCTGCGGAAAATACTGGATATTAATCCAGCTCCTGCAGGGTTCTTACATAGTTTGATGTCTAAATAATGCAATTCTGTGTTGCTTATTTCAAATGTAAATGAAAGAAAATCAGTGGAATTGTTTAAATACTGCATAAATTCCTTTAACTGGTTTTCAGAACCTCCCCAAAAAATACAAATATCGTCCAAAAACCTCCTATAATGCTTGATGTATTTCTTCCAACTTGTTGAATGTATATACTCAACCTCCCATTTATGTAATACTATATTAGCGTAAGCTGTAGCACAAGGTGCACCCATTGCCACCCCATGTGTCTTTCAGTTGTTGCACTATGCTGTTTTGATCTTGGAGTAAGGTTCTGGGACAGGGAACATGACTAATTTACATGGCCCCATACTGCCACATTTGCATGCAATGTTATCTAGAAAGCCAAAGTAGTACTACTTGACAGAAACATTGTGCTGCTGTAACATTGCAGCAGTCTTTGAATCATTCCTGCATAGTGCACTTTTCAGTCCTGCTAGAAACAGGGTTTGGTAGTGAACTTTGTTTCCGAATACTCCGTTGTCTCTGTAAATCCAATATTTCCATATTACAGAGTGCACCTTTATTTTAAATTAATGAGAGTTCCATCCTCAACATAATAATGATAGTTCTTTGTTACTATAGAAGTGTATACTTGAGAATCCCTGAATCCACTAATCTAACCATCCTAGATCCCCTGTTTTGTTTTGTTTTTTTTGTCAAGGGAAGAAGGTTTGATGATACTTTTCCTTAAAATGATCTACCATTCAGAATAAAACCATAGTGCCCTTGAAAGATTTACATCTCTTATGAATTGAAACAGAGTCGTAGCTTTAGAGTATTGCAACAGATGGTTCTAATCCTCCTTCATTCTTGAGGTTCCTAAACATTTCCTTGTCACTCTGGGTAGAGAGGACCATATGAAATCAGATATAAATCTTTGAAATATACACAGATAAGTAACATTATAAATTCATGGAGGCTAAAATATACGAAAAATTATTTTGGGAAGACTGTATATTTTAACTGTCTGCATTTTACTCAAAATGAGAAAATTGTTTTCCAGGAAATAAATGTTTCTTATAAAAAGGAGAAAAAAGGTTGAGTCTTGAGCTCAATAATTTTACTAGAATCCAAGTCATGTTTAATAAAATAGGTGAACTGATGTATCCATTCTGTATGGGACAGATTAATTCCTTTATAAAGGTTTTTGACATGAGTCATTTAATTGGAACAGTTTAGTCTTATTTACATTTCTGATAAGCCTGATTCCTTTATAAAACTGATTGATAATATTCAAAATCAAAGCAAGTTCGATATACTCTACCAAATAATTCAATAACGAAGGAATCAAGTGGATGTGAGATTATCAAAATATTTTAGCAAGATGCTTGAATATGCCAATTGTTGCTGTAACAGTGGTGATAAGGGCTCAGCTGCTAGGATGAGCAGCAAAGGTGAAATGGCCACCCTTCCCACAAGTCCCTCATAATCTCTAAGGCAGCTGTTGATATGTTTCCTATAACAACTGTAGCCTGTGGACATACCTCTCATGTCCAAATATTCACAGAATGTCCAGAATTTTGTCTCATATGTTTGGACTGTTCCTCATAAAATTTGTGGATATCTGGCAAATCATTGAGGATTAAAGTCACTAAATAATGACAAAGGTTTGAGTTCCAGACCTCTTATCCTTCAGAAAATGCATGCTAATTTAAAACCAGCTATTCTAATAACTTTCCATGTTTATAAGAGCAATATTTAAAATCTATCCCTGATTTTGGGCCTTTTCCCCAAATATTTTGGTTGTGCCCAGATTTCTTGAGTTAAGAAGTTGAGAGGTATGTCTGTGGATGGGTCTGTAGCACTTTACATAGATTAATAAATTTACAGAAAACTCACAAGAGTCTAGCACTAACCAGATAAAGTGTCATTTAATTCTGCCAAATGATTTTTGAAGTCTATTAGTAGCACAACATATGGAGGATAGAAGTTATCAACTATAGTTTGCATTTTCATCCAAAGTCTAATAAGATCTGATTCTTCTATAACCATCATTTTATAAATTGTTGCTGCTTTTCACAGACCAGATTTGGCACTACACTTTCAATTCATCTACTTACAATGTTGCAACATTTTTAATCTCCATTGATAGCACTGAAATGGGACAATGTTTTCTGGTTTAATATGTTCTTTCCTGGATTTAAGAAAAAAAGCATATTAGTTATCATGGATAAACTTACCAGTTGTCCTTCAGAGTCCACACAGCTAGCTGAACAATACAACAAAGGTTATAATAGTACCTATTTTAAGGTACTTGCAAAAATGCAGCATAAGACCAGGCAAACCTGTGCTTTACCACCCTCTAAAACATCATCTGCAGCTGTAATTTTTGATTTGGCAATAGTTCTAGTTGAGTTCAACTTCTCTTGAACACTGATTTTACTGAAGCTTGCAAGAAAGTAGCTAGAGGTATCTGTGTTGCTGCCTTATAGATTCATACTAGCTTTACAATATTCTTTAGTAAGAATATCTTTTTTTCAGGGCCACATGTGATACTCTCATTTTTATCTCTTAATGGGCTAAAATAAATGCCTCTTGTCATATTTATATATCTTTTGACTAAGAACTTAGCAGAAGAGATCCTTTGAGCCCAATAAAATGTCTATATTCTTTCCTACAGTTCATGCACTTGATCATATAGAACTGCTTTGACTTTTAACATTACCATTTAAACATCATTTAAGTTCCTCATTCTGATATTTACCCTTTTATATAGTTTTCCCAAATAAATTATCTCATTCACAAAGTTAGCGATTATTTTTTGATTCCTTAGATTTTTTATATTGTTTAATATCTGACCACTCATTCTTTTACATTGTTCTTAAAATATTCCCAATATCCAAATATATTTCCTTGATCCAGTCAGGCAGGATGTCAATGTGCTATCATTTAAGTGTTCAATCACTGACCTCCTATGTTTTTCAGGAAAAAAGGAATTAAATTCCAAAATGTAATTCCTAGGTGACTGTTGCTATTCAGCTAGTTCTACAATCACTTTGCAATGATCTAACAGAAATGAAGTACCAATTAAAATATCAACCAAATTTGAATTAATGTTTTGGAAATTAGCCCAAAATCCATTCTGTTAGCTATGTTATTGTTATTGGCAGTATATGTAAATTCAGTCCTAAAAGAGTACAGTGTAGTCCAGATATCATAAATACGGAGCTCTGTAATCAGATTACGTTAGCACTTAGCTATCATAACTATTCTTCTAACTCTTCCAACTCAGATTTGATCAAGTTCAGGGCTTAAAATCATATTAAAGTCTCCACAAATGATAATGGGTCCCCTAAATGAAGTTACCATATACACTCAATGTGTCAAGATGTGACTTGTCATCAACAGGGCCATAAAGGTTAATTAATTCATAACAATAAATCTTTGCCTGTTTGAATGTGTTGAATTAACAGTGATCATCTCCATTAGCTCATTTGTTAAACATTAAATATTTTTAATCTCATATGCACTAAAGTGAAAAAAGAAATTCCTTGTAGTCTTAGATCATTTAGCCCTTCCCAGTCCTTCCACAGTATGGTAAACACTTTACAATTTAACTTTGTTTAGTTTTCTCTCTTATAAATAAATAAATAAATAAATAAATAAATAAATAAATAAATAACACAAGTATCAGATTCAAACTGGTGTGTCACTATGCTCTGGTATTTAAGCTTGGCAGAAAGTCCTTTAACATTCCTTCCTAGAGAAGTTAAAGTTGTACCACCATTGGTACAAGGCACAGGTTGTAACGATTCATTACAGGTAAGCTTACAAGACAAAATATCCTTCTTTTGAGGTATAGACTCCACTATAAGTACAGTTATTGAAACTGAGTCACAGATACATAAATACAGCTGTAACCCCTATCTATGCAAAACAAGCTTCTTTGTAAGCAAGATAAATGCCAACCTTAGAAAATAAAAGAAATAAGGTAACAAATTCCTGTGACTACAATATGACATTAACCAGTAATTGTTATTATATAACCACAAGTTACACTGAAATGTCATAACAGACCATTAAAATAAAATATTGTAGACTATACTTGAGAAAAATTAGAGAGAGAGAGAGAGAGAGAGAGAGAGAGAGAGAGAGAGTGAGACAGAGAGAGAGAGAGACAGAGAGAGAGAGAGAGACAGAGAGAGAGAGAGAGAGACAGAGAGAGAGAGAGAGAGAGAGAGAGAGAGACAGAGAGAGAGACAGAGAGAGAGAGAGTGAGACAGAGAGCAATACACTCCTACAGTAGCTCCTCTTTTCAGATATAATAAGCATCCCCCACAGTCCAGTTAACATCAAATATAATAACAGTAAAGATACAGCTTTGTGAAGATATATAAATAGTTTCTAATACATGAAGTTTTCAAAACTTCAACCTGGAATGACATCAACATTTTTCTATCATCTGTAGACTGAAGAGCCAATGTCAGCCATATGTAGCAGTTCTATTACTCATTCAAATGCAGGAACTAAATTAATTTAAGAAACAGTTATACTAATATAGACATTTGAATGAAGGTGTAAATTAAGTATAATACATGAACTCGGTAACCACATTGCGCAAACAAGTCAAATATTATTAACATGACATATGGATAACAAAGTCTGCAGATGACTGCAAACTGAGGGTTGTTGTTAAGTCACCCTTTGACACCCAACCCCTCCAGGGTGAAGTCTTCCTAGTAAACTCTTGGTGTACTAAACATGGGCTCAAGCAGAATGCTAAAAATTGTAGTATCACTTTTCATAGGCACTCCCCATCATGCTGCATATACAACACACCACTACAAACAAAAATGTAGTCATGGACCTAAGTACTCGTGTGCATAGTTCCCTCTCTTTTCACCATCATGTGATCATGGCTGTCAGCACATCAAATTGCCAAAGGAATATAATCAAGGTCTAAATAGGTAATAACCCATTTAGGATATATCCCACTAAACATATGAAACAATTAGAAGGACCCCAAAGATGTATAACCAAAATGATGACAGGCCTAAAGTTCCTGCACTAGCAAGAAATGCTGGAAGCTCTATCCCTTTATTCAGTGTCTTATAGACTTTTGAGGGGACATCTTTGTCTCTGTTATATTGATGCCCAATTATCCAGACCCCCTTCTTCTCCGAAGGTTTAATATTTCCCCCAATACTAGCAGCAGGGATCTAAAACTTCACCACAGATAAATAATTCATGGTAGAAGGACAGGTTTATAACCCAATGCCTCTCAAAGCTCTGGAATAAATTTTCCCTGCATGCCAGACAGCTGCTACTCATTACCCTGATTTTAACATAAATTGGATGACTGGATGAGCAGCTCCAAATTTACTGACAGGGACAGCCCTCCCAGAAAGAAGGAGGTGTGGCCTGAGGGAGGGTGCTGACAAGATGTGAATGGTCATCGGGCTCAGTGGCCTTGGAAAATCTATGAATCTAAGCAATGGTTAGCCATTATATTCCTAAACCAATTTCATGCTATATATAGCTTACCCATCACGCAGTGTGAATGTCATGGTCTCAGTTCCCATGGTAAATTATCATTCACCATCGATGAATGATCTGTTTTTTTGTAGAAACCCAATTTACGTTCTACCACCAGTAATAAGGATATACAAACTCACCACTATGTATTCATCAGTTATTACCACTAACAGAAATGAGTATACAATTGCCTGTGTGCAAATACCATGCTTACTAGCCCTAACTGCCTTTACAACTAATTTATGCAGAGTAAGGAACACAGGAGCAAAGGTCATCGGTAATCAGGTAGAATCAGTGATTTAAGAGCTGGCATATACATTAATCATTAGTCTATCATCGATGGGGGAGTTAATTTCAGTGAGGGCACAGAGTCCTAAGGGTTATCTGCTTGCCTGCTATGAAAGGTCTAGGGATGCCTCAATATGGTCAAGTTTTGAAGTGAGGATTTCTGGTGAGTTAACTTCTACATCTTAGTATTAGACCCCTCATGCAAGAACCTTAAAACAGTTATCCAAAGCAAAGGACAAACAAAATTTAGTTGAACATTTTGACATTGAAGTCATGCCCTTTCATTTCTTAAACCCCACTGATTAAGTAAGGATTGATTGCATATCTTCTTTCTCTTCTATTCTGGTTGCCATGCTACACTTCAAAAGCTTTGGATTAATTAAACAGAGTTGTTTGTTAAGTTTAGACTGCAATTTTAGATAGTTCTCTTTTTTCAAAAGTATGTCAACTATAGCCAAAATGGGTCTAGGTAGGCATACAGTAGAGCCAGGAATTTCAGGTGAACATTGAAAATGTTTTCCTTTGATTTTTTTGTAGGTATGAAATAAGATCTTTGCACTTTGTTACAGCATGTTGCTATAGTCCTCAGCCAGCCAACATGTCCCACCGTCTTGACATTGCCTCCAAGTTCAACAAAAGAAACAGCTCACATGGTGACAAGTCTATAGCAAAATGACAAATAAAAAACATGCCAGAAAAGAATAATGGAACAATAAATGAGGCCAAATTCCTGTGCTTTTTTGAAAATGTGATCATGGTTGAAATAATTCTGAAAGTTAAATACGAAGTGACATAGTATATCAGGCTGCAAGGCCTTAGATTTTATACAATGTTCATAGGTTAGTACTAAGCTAACTGCTCTTGTGAGCCATTTTAAGCCTAGCCAATTATCCCTTGTGAGACTCAAACCCTGCACCTTGTGTTTGGAAAGCAAACACCTTAACCATTAGGCCACCCTCCCAACTCCTATGTGCTGTCTCAATAGTTACTAAAAGAAGCATTATCTCTCTCCTTATATAAGCTATAAGGTCCTCGCTCTTCTACTTTTTCAGCCAGACAAATTGTTCTAATATTGTTTTGCTGGGCTCTGTCCTCAAGAGCAACAACTTTAGAGTCAAGTACAAATAACTGTATTTGTATCTTTTTTAGCATGCTATGCTAGAGCGAGCTGCAAGGAGATCTCTGTGCTTCATGGTCTTCTCATGGTGAAGGGATATGGTATCTGTCAGTCACTGAAGTTGTTCATGATGAACTGTACTTGTTTCATTAACTGCCATTGACATTTACATAAAATGCCATAGTTACTCTTGTTGTTGCATATTGCCTTAATATCCTCACTTAAGTTATCTGAGTTGGTAACCATGCTGACAGGCCCAAGATTACAACAAAACAATCATACAACTGAAACTGTAGGGTTATTTTCTCCAAGTAAATCACTGGATAAGTAAACTAACTGAGCACCACTAGCCTTTTTTATACTAAATAGGTTACATGGAGAGGCAGCCATGGAAGATCACACCCACACCATGTGCAGGCCTCAGTGTGCCCTCCCAAAGCTCTGCTGTGTCTTATTGAAAAGTTGCAGGTTTTGCATCTTTACTGTATCTTTATTGAAAACAAGAACTACAAATGTTGCACATATTTTCAGTTTTTACACTGTGGTTATAGTTTTGCTGAACAAAATACCTACAGGTTCTGTATGGCCTTCCAGTGACACACTGATTTCTACTAGTAAGTAGTACAATGCAAGCATTTATTATCTCCTGAGAACTAGGCAGCGTGGTAAGCTTTGATTTAATTTGTTCTGCCATAATTGCTAAACCTACCAACACTCAATGTTAAACAGATGAGTAGATGCAAGGCTGAATAATGTGGCCCATTAAAATGAATACAATGATATGTTGAGAATGTTGCATCCCTTGTAAACTGCATTGATTGTGTAATGTAAGAGCTCATAAATGGAAAAACATTTTGGTAGAAACTAACTGTTAACATGTATGAGAACCAATTTTTGCAACAAAACATGCTAGAAATGGCAAAGGTCCAGTAAGAATGTATCAGTGCTTTGATCCCACAGACTGCAGTGCTACTGGTATGCTGCTGGTTTATCTCCAGGGTTGTATAATGCAGATGCTCCAATCCTGAAATTATCTCATTTTCTCCAGAGAATGGTACACTTTGATGGCAATGAAGCATTCCTGGTTACGTTTGAATAAGTGGCAGAAAGGGAACTGCGGCCATTAGCTTGGTGACCCTATTTCTCACCAAAGAACCTCAGGAAGTATACCCGGACCTCTCCCCAGACACTGCAGGAACTAACTGCCAGATACTTCAGAGCAAAATAATAGCTCTGTGTGGGGTCAGACACCACATTAGAATTAACATTTCCTTGCATTGCATTTCTCAGTTGTAGGATGTCCTGCACATGACCAAGAGGTATCTACAGCCTGTCAGAAACATGGATGGCTGTATAGTGGACCTACTACTGAAAGAAAGCTTTACACTGAAGTTATTTGCCCCCTGTGATCTGAACGTGGGTAAGCCAGGCCACTTACAATTATATCTCCGCGTTCCCTGATTTCTGCAGAACATCCCCGATGTTGCATCATATTTTGCTCTGTCGCTCATTTTATTTTTTTACTTTCTCATAAATCACTGAGGATCATAGTCAGTCAATAATGCCAGCCAATAGAGTTTCATCTTTCTTAATGTTCAGAAATGTATCTGATACAAAACCTTTTGTTCTGTTAACTTTTTAAGTAAATTAGAGTAAGATTTAAAAATAATGCCTGAATTGGAGCCTTTGTTACTCCATTATTTGTGACTTTGCCCAGAATGCTTGAACAAGGATGTAAACAGGTATACTCCCACAACACTAAATGCCCTGCTACATCTGGCAGGAAGATACTTTATACTTTTCCAGCCAAATCCCTCTGAATCACCCACAGTCAACCTCCAATAACTGTAACACTGTTTATCTTAAAGGGGAAGATATTCAAAAACACAAAACCAAGCTAGAAACTGATATGATGCAGAACAAATATTTCCTGTATAGATAGTGGAATTACAATAAGATATCTACCTCTAAGGTAAAGTGCAAGATAAACTTCTTCCTGCTAGAGGACCCCATGGAATACAGTATAAAAAACTGCTATCCATGTTTATTATATTATGTATAACATAAATAGACCAAAAAACTAGGAGGGTATCAGGCAACCAAAAGAGGTTTATCTAAATATGAGGTTTTGGGGGTTTGCCCCCCCCCCCCCGTAAAAAAATACCTCTAATTTTCAACAAACTCCGTTTATGCAATTTTTTATTTTGATCTAATGATACCTAGGTAAACGTTTTAGAATTCCAAAACTACATGCACAGTTGAATGTGTTATTATATACGATAGTATGTATCAAATGTCAGTGCAGAAAGTTAAAATAAGCTGGTTAGCAAAAGCAGACTGTAACATGTAATACATAAAGGCAGGAAAGAATGACCTTCTACATTATGTTAACTACTGAGCGTGGAGAGCTCATATACTGTGTACATAAAATAATTACAGGAAAGGATTTTCCATACTCTAAGGCAAGGTGCTATAAGGGAATTCTAAAGTTAGTTGAACAACCATAAGAAATGGACAAGAGAACAAATGCTTCTCTTCTCTTGCTTGAAGTTGGGAACTCCTAACAGGGATAGGAAACAGGAACAGGTTCTCACTAGAAGGTAAGTTGTTATCAAAAGTAAAAGACTTGTAACTGCAAGCCCTGTAGCTTGAGAAGATAATGTTAAATACTATCAGTATCAAAACTCAATGTACTATCATTAATGCATTCCTTGCTATTGGAAGCTGTGACTTCATGCAGCTGATACTTATAAACAGTATGTCTGAAAGTGTTGTACATTACTGCAGGGAGTGGGGGGGGGGGGGTTCAGAGGTACAACAACCGCAGCCATGGACTATATTCATCCTTTTCATACAGACAGTTTCACTCTTCCCAAAATCAAAAGCCTGGTCTTAGAATTTCAGCAAGATCCCTAAAAATAACTTTGGTAATAATTCATGATAGAGGAATGAAAGAGCCCATGCGTTGATTGACCCATTGGTGAAGCAGCCTAACTATTCTGTGGGATGACCCTGAACTTTTGATAGAGCAAAAGAATGTCCACATAGCTGATGGGGCACCTAGGAGGCTGAATAGTACTCCCATTTTCCAACATTTTGAAACAGTCATTAACTTAATGTATACAGTAATTTAAAGAGTGGAAGACATTATTGGATACCCTAGTTACAGGTAACCCAGGTGCTGGGTAGCCTTTTTGGCACAAGAAAACATAAATGAAAGAAAAGAAAAGGTACTAGATATTTTTTTTCTTCTATGAAAGCTTAACAAGCTGATGCTCACACTTAGGTCAGGAGACTGATTGTTTTACTGAAATTCCTCACCACATGATAATAGTACTGTTAGGTAAAACATTGATTCAGTGGATTATAAGCATCACTGGACTGTTAAATTAACAGATCTGTCATGTGAATGTTTTAAAGATCTAATATTGTAGGGAAAGCATTGTGGGCACTAGTAATCTAAGGCATGTCACAGAGCCCAACTCTGAACCAGAGGTACAAATACAGCTAAGATAAAGATAAGAATCTGGGAAATGCTGTCTGTTCACAAAAATAAAAAAGAGAGTGAGTTTATTGATAAAAACAAAGATGTTGTTTCCTCTTTGCCAGAATGAATCTGGTCAGGCATGATATTATGACAGTGACTGATAAAAAGATGAAATTCTGGCTCTGGAGGATTCTCAAAGCAAAATGTGAAATTGTTGCTATGGAGATAAAAAATGCTGACTCTTGGAGTGATTGAAGAATCCCTCAGTGAATGTAATAGCTTTATTATGTTATGCCATAGCCTGAAACAGAGATAATCACTTGCTTTGGTAATGACTTCAGGCATTCCAATTCCATTGCCTAGTTTAATTTGTACTCCATGCATCGGGTAGACTAATTTTATAGATTGAGTTATACAATTCATGCCATGACTTTTTACCAACAAAAAGGTGCTGGGATGTGCCTATCATAAAAGGTGCAAAAGAAAAAATGATATTTTTATAGAATTAGAAATTTCTAGTTCATGATCCTCTTAGATGGGTTGAATGGGAACTCTCTAACAATCCAATAGCTGTTAGACCTTTGCCTTTGGTCATATAGCCATTATATAATCCTACACTTAGATGACATATTCATTTATAGTCAGGAGTGCATATCTCATCTACAAAGGGTAAAGATGGTATTCATTGGCAGTACATGAACAATCTGACCAAATGTTTAACTGGTCCAGAAAAGGCCTGATATTATGGATACATTGTGGGTGGAGGTCATGTGAGAACACAGGTGGAAAGGATGAAGTTCATCTAATGTAAGCCTCAGCTGATAATAAAGACTCAAGTACAGGTCTTCTTTTTTCCCTGTCTACCTACTAGCCATCAGCCATCCCATGAGACAACAAGCCTATCTGTTGTTGTTCTTCTTCTGGTGAGAGCTGATCATAGTGGACCATCATCCAGGCAGCCATTAGGTTGTCTATGAACCCTCATCCCCAGTATCGCACAGCAGCTGATGGGTTTTGCCTGGAATAACAGCCTGATGAACATGCTCACTACACTGTGACTGACTCCAGCTATAGTGTGAGGTGTTGGTTGAGCACAGTCTCATCACTGTCCTGGGGCTGCTGGTGAAACTTTACTCTTTCGGACATCCAGCCTCAAATGAGTGTCAACAAAGCAGCAGGCCTTGCTGCCCCCTCCTTTCCAGGGTGGGCAAGCCGGTATATTGAGGTCTTATCCATGAATGATAGGTTCATAGGTTTCTACTATGCCTGTGACTGACCAGCTAATACATGTGGTGGTGTCAATGTTGTACACAGTGTACCAGAGTGAGGTGGTTAAGCAAGGGCTGTGTCCTAGTGCAAAGCTTTAATCTGTCCTGTCAGTCTACAACCCTATTCTCAGCAATGGTCAAGAGCTTTGGGTAGTGACTGGTGGATGAGATCACTGATAAAAGTGGCAGCAATGTGGCTGCTTCAGAAGGTATCTGGGATCATACACTGTGGCACGTTGAAGAGCTCAACTACCTTTGAGGATTTTGGAGGACAGCAGCAGAGGAGCACCTCATCAGGATCCCTCCTGGATACATCTCATAGGTACAGCCTGACCCAGCATATGTTTGATGATCACACCTCTCTACTCACCTGGAAATGGCAGGGTACCCCACAAAGTGAGACGGAGAGTGTAGATTGCAGCAAGGAAGCTTGGTCTATCCTGCTCAGCTTGCTACCACAATAAAACTCACCAGGACAAGTGTTTTTAAAATGAATAGATTGATGGATGAATGTTTATGAAAAGCACTAGGAAAATTTCTGTCTGATCTAGTATTGTATAGAAGATGAAAGCTAAGAGATGCTAGCAAGCAGTCTTACTGTCCTGGGTTTGATTCCTTCATTCTCAACTTGTCTTTTGTGAGAATCTGAGAAAGTCACTTAACCAGACACTCCTGAAAAGAGGACCTTATGCCTTTTGAGCCGTACTAGGATAGAAAATGAATAAAAAAGTGAGAAACAATTCATTACTTAAGTTCCAGATGATTGCAGTTAGTGCAGAGGACTAAAGCTCTGAGCTGTTAATAAGATGCTTCCTGGGTACAGGATTGATTTCTTTCATATTTATTTACCTGCTGCGTGACTCTGAACAAGTGTCTTAACCTGACAGTGCTCCCAGTTCCCCCTTGAAAAAGGGATAAATGTGTCCGGGAGGCTTACTTGGTCAACAAACAGGTTAAATAAAGACTGTAAAAACACACTGAAAGTAATGTTATTTTTATTTAATGTTAGTTTCCCTTTCAAATATTTGCAAGAGCAACATAATGTAAGTATGTTACAAACTTTACACTTCCTAAATCGTTTTTTTTTAAACTGGTAACAAACTTAAGTTGAAACAGTCACACAAAATTAAAATATATATATATATATATATATATATATATATATATATACTGCTAGAAAATATGAACTGTAATTTGAATAACTTTTTGTATGTAATTTTTAAGTTTATTATAATGGAGAATAGCAATGTCAATTATTTTTCTGTTTTACTCAGCCACAGAGCAGGTTGTTATGTTCTGCTGGCAACAATCTTGCACTTTCAAAATTCTGCTTACTCTGTAGCAAAGGTTGCTTTCATGACTGCATACAGAGAAACAGGTGACCAGATATCAAAACTAAAACTCTATGGAAGGTTTCTTACGGAGTCCAAAGGAACAGATGTAATCAAGATTATGAACATAGTCTAATTTTTAAGTGTGCTTATATTTATAAGGAGAGTGTGATAATCGTATAAATAGTATTTAATAATGTAATATTATTCATTATTTGGTGTTAATTTTACAGTCCAGTTTAAGTTATTATTTTTCAGTCTGATGACCGTGATGGGAAAGTTATGTCAAATCTGCCAAGTCAATTATGTGATACATTCTTTGTTCAGGAAACTTATTTTAACCGGTGCATGGGACAGATCTGATGAAAATGTTTTATTTATTTTATTTATTTTACTTTTTGCTTACTGGAGATGACTGACTGGGCCATTGGCCCTTTTTTAGTAGAGGCTCGGAGAGAAACACTCCATTACAAAAGACACATTACAAACAATACAAGAAATTGATAACAATCAAGAATACATAACTATGGTAAATATATGTAGGAAATAGTTTATACATAAACAATAAAAACTGAGAGAGTAATATAAAGTGGGGAAAAAAAAGATAGCTAACAAATAATCTAGCATGAAATAGCATGTGCCATCATAGAGAAATGACTGATCAATAGATCAATATCATGGTATTGGTGGTAAATATTTATGAGATACATGTATGGTATATGAACAAGACTATGGCTGATTGTTGCTATGCTAGTGCTACTTGTTCTAAACAGTGATAGCTAAGACAATATGGAGGTGAAGTACAGGAAGGAGGGAATATGTTGAAACTGTAGGAAGCTTGAGATAGGTTGACAAAAATAGAAGTAGTGAACTTGAGATAGGTAGAGAGAAAGTGAAATTCCAATGGAGAAGGGATAGTTTGAATGTTAGAATTTAATAAGGGAAGAGATATTTTGGTTGTAAGAACAAGGAAGGACAGAATGATCAGTTTGGATTAGTGCATGAGCAAAACCAGTTTTTGGTTAGATGTTCCTTAGATGTTTTCTCTTTTTGTTAGCATGGA